>NW_024083271.1:0-16128 GCF_003009895.1 Hyaena hyaena | reverse complement strand
ATACAATATACTGGCTTGTATACAGTACATACCATATACACTACAGATAGCCATAGACACACACACACGTGTGTGTTTGTACTAGGAGGCGTATATGTGTGTACACAAATATGCATACACACATTATCTGAATCTTTATACACATACATATATATAAAGATTTGTTTTCAGAAATGGACACACATAATCATGGGAATTGACAAGTCAAATGCACAGACAGGCCAGGCCGCCTCTAACCCAGACTCTGAAGCAGGATTCATGACAGTCTTAAGACAGAACTTCTTAAGAAACTGCTTTTCCTCTTCAGACCTGCCACTGACCGGGTGAAATGCACTTGCATTAGTGAGGGGGATGTCTTTTCCTTAATGTCAACCGATTGCCCACATCTACAAAATATCTTCACAGCAGCACCTGGGCTAATGTTGGCCCCAGTCACCACAAACTGTAGCCTACCCACGTTGACACGTAAAACCAACCATCACTGATGCAGAGATCAATGTTTTCCACCCAGCATGCAGCATTTTCAGCCACTGTTACAGTGGATCTCTTCCCCACCGCGCCCCACCGCCGCCCCACCCTCTCTCTCCTCTCCTGACCCCCGTTAGGCATCTGTGTGCGGGCTTGGTGGTGCCCCACAGCCTCCGAGGCTCTGTTCGTTTTGTTTCCTTCTTTTCTTTCGTTTTTTCAGATTCATGGTCTCCATTGACTTTTCTAGGGAATATTTTGTTAATGTTTATTTATTTTGAGAGAGAGAGACAGAGAGAGAGAGACAGAGCACAAGCAGGAGAGGGGCAGAGAGAGAAGGAGTCACAGAATCTGAAGCAGGCCCCAGGCTCCGAGCTGTCAGTACAGAGTCCAATGCAGGGCTTGAACCCCTGATTTGTGAGCTGTCAGTACAGAGTCCAATGCAGGGCTTGAACCCCTGATTTGTGAGATCATGACCTGAACCAAAGTCTGACGCTTAACGGACTCAGTCACTCAGGTGCTCCTCTATCGACCTTTTGAAAATTTCTGCTCGTTTCCTCAACCAGTTAATGTACCTGCAACCCCTATTGAGATGTTTTTCATATAAGCTGACTTGTAAACTCCAGAATTTCCATGGTTCTTTTTCATAATTTCTATTTCCTTGTTGGTTTGCTATTCGATGAGGTGTTGGTTTCCTTTAGTTCTTTTTTTTTTTAATTTTTAACATTCATTTTTGAGAGAGAGAGAGACAGAGAAAGAGTGGGGAGGGACAGAAAGAGAGAGGGAGACCCAGAATTGGAAGCAGGCTCCAGGCTCTGAGATGTCAGCACAGAGCCTGATGCGTGGCTCGAATCCAGGAACCACGAGATCATGACCTGAGCTGAAGTTGGATGCGCAACTGACTGAGCCTCCCAGGTTCCCCATCCTTTAGTTCTTGAACATGGGCACAATGGCTGCTCCACCATCTTGGTTAAATGTGACAGCACACTATGTCAGAAGAAGCTCCTCTTCCTCCAGCTTTATTGAGGGATAACTGACGATAAAAATGATGTATATTTAAGGGGTACAATGTAATGATTTCATATACACGTCATACACTGTGAGAGGATTGAACATCAGGCTAACCAATCACTCCACACAGTTACCATTTGTGTGTGTGTGGTGAGGACATGTTAGATTTACCCTCAGCTGATGTCAAGTACACAGCACAGCGTTCCCATGGTCACCACGCCTACGCCTACACCAGATCCTCAGAACTCAGTCCTCTTGGAACTGAGTGTTTGAACCCTTTGACCCACACTCCCTCCCCCCTGCACCCCCGCCATCATAGACAGATTCTATGACCATTTCCTGTCTGAGTGTGGGTCACACGTTCCTGTTGCTTTGATGCCTCAACGATTCTGGATGCAACTGGATACTTGAGGTAAATTACTGCAGCAACTCTGGGAACAGATTCCTGCTCTTTCACCCCCCCACCTCCCACCCCAGGGCTTTTGGTCGTTGTCTTCTTGACTCTCCTCAGTGACTTGCCTGGACGATTTTAGTGAGGTTGATTTTCCTGCCGTGGAAACGTCTGCCTTTTCCCTCATAGGGACAGCCGTGTGCCTCCCCCCAGTTCCCCGGGAGGGTGGTCTAGCAGGACCCTTCCCTCTGTTAGGCTCTCTGCAAGCAAACGGAGACTCCTCTGACTACTGGTTAATGCCTATGGATTTTCCAGAAGGTCCTGGGGCGGACAGAGAGCTCCCAGTTTGAATTTGCTGGATGGCCCCAGGGCTATTTCCAGAGATTTGAAACAATAGTTTAAAAAGTATTTTCACCAGTTATGAGTGTTTCACTGGGTGAGTCGGGTGGGTGTGCAGTTCTCCTCATGCCACCATCTGGAAAGGAAACCCACCCTCACTGTAATCCAGCATCCCGAAGAGATAAGAAAAGGTTAATAGAAAAGAAATAGTGGCATGGACAAGGGGATGGCCACTGGGCATTATATGGAAACCAACTTGAAAATATACTCTGAGAGAAAAAACCCCCAGAAAATTTATAAAATTGAAGGGATGAAAGAAGACCTAAATAAATGGATATAGTATAAAAAAAATAGTGGGGGTGCTTGGGTGGCTCAGCTGGTTGAGTTTCCAACTTCAATTACAGTCATGATCTCATGATTCATGAGTTGGAGCCCCATTTTGGGGTCTCTGCTATCAGCTCAGAGCCTGCTTTGGATCCTCAATTCCCCTCTTTCTCTGTTCCTCCTTGATCATGAACTCTCTCTCTCTCTCTCTCTCAAAAATAAACATATAAAACAAACAGAAAAAGAAGGTGAGATTTAAAGAAAAAAAACAACAAAAAAAAGAAAAACCAACTACGGGTTACTATAGCATAATACTTAAAAGACTTGGGGAGAAATACTTTCCTCTGCTCCACTTTGCCCAAACAGGACAAAACAATGCAGATGTGTTTCATTTCCAAGAACTGAGTCAATGCTACCATCAAAATCTATTGTGTTCTGTTGTGTTCTGGCCTGCACTTTACAAAAGTCTAAGCAAGTGTTTATTTCTCTGTGTTTATTGAATGAATAGGAAAGTATCTTTAAAAGGGTAAGTATCTTGATTCATACCGTACTTTAACACTTCCCTTAAATATGGCAAACTTCTTTAGAAGGGGACATACTCCCTAAGTCACTCGAATTCCTCAAATTCTTAAGTTATGTAATCGGGCTGTATTATTCCATTGAGATTGGGATTTGAGATAGAAATGAGCGATGTCTTCTTATCCACCTTGGCTCCCTGACCTGGGCCCATGGAGGGAGCAGGACCAGCATCGCTGGGGGGCAGGCAGGGCCCGGGCTTCTCAGGCACTGTGTCCACTCTGTGTCCCTGGGAAGGGCAGCTTTGCCAGGCTGTCATTGGCTGCTCCCCCAGCCTGCGTGTATAAAGCCCGCGTCCTCGGAGGCTCTGGATGCCTGCGGTCCTGCCTCATTCTGCCGGTCATCGGGGCTGGGAGCAAACAGAGAGATGGGTCAGTGCCTGCTGTTGCTGCTGCTGGTCCTGTCCTCACAGCCGGGCTTCCTCCAAGGTGAGCCCCTGGGGAGCACATGGGAGGGCAGTGAGGACGACGAGGATTGGGTGAGTAGCAGATTTCAAGCTCCAGGTGTGAACACTCTCTCTGACTCTCTCCCGGCCTGCATGGTCATGACTAGATCCAACAGGTAAGGTTACCGTGTGAGTTATTGAAATGGGACAGCTGGCTTTTGTAGGGATCCATGTCTCTGTCTTTCTGCTTGTACCTTTGTTCTTCATAACTTCATTGAGTTAAACACTTTTCAGGCTGAGATGTGCTGGTACTCCCTTCGTTGAAAACTTTAAGATTTCGATTGTTGGGTTATCTTGTGGAATGGATGGTCCCTCACCCCAAATGTAGTTCAGATGTCAGGACACATTGCACCCAGAAGGAATGACAAGGGTTTCCACTTGCCTACTGAGGCTTTCTGGGGAGAGCAGGGCCTGAGTCCCGCTGGCATTTCATGAGCAAGGAAGGGAGACTGGCTAGGGATCTACATGGTGCTTGGGAGAGGGCAGGGGAGGGCTCCCGGAAGCAGCGAGGTCTGTATGGTTGGAACCTCCCACCCGTGCCAATGCAGAAGCCCCAGGGCCCAGGTGTGGGGCAGAAGGCATGAAACTGGAGAGCTGTCTGCTGTCAACATCAAAAATAGCTCCAGACATGTTATATGTGGGAACAAAATTTAGGGTTCAATACCACTGTGAGTTGCTTAGATTGAATCACAAATTAGTTATTCAGAGGTTTAATCATTTTCCTCAACTGCTTGCTGATAGGCAGCAGAGGCTGAGCTTGCTGAAAACAATGTGGGTTTCATATCACATTCAAAGCAAACTTTATTAATTCTGTTAATCTACCCGTGTGTGCACACATACTTATATATTAAAAATCATTTATACTTGACATACATATACATAGACGTACATATACACACACTATGACAATGGTTCAAACACAATGAAAATACAGTTAATTTGTTTTGGGGTCATACTATCACCGCAAAATAAATGATTTAATGTTCAATGTGAACATTAACACTGAATTTCCAATGGCATTCACAAAGAAGTTAGATGTTTTACCTTCTATGGAATACATGTCCGCAGCTTTTATTTGACCCCATGGATTGACTGAAAAATGGAATGATCACTGGCAGCATTTGTTTACAATGTTCACCGTCTGCAAGTGGTATCAGCCTTTTAATAGTATACGTTTCTTTTTGGCATGTGCACCGGAAGACTCAGAATAAAATATATGCCAAGTTGAGGTGCCTGGATGGCATATTTAGTTAAGAATCCAACTCTTGATTTAAGCTCAGGACACATTCTCAGGGTCAGGAGATCCAGCCCTGCATCGGGCTCTGTGCTGTGCCTGGAGCCTGCTCACAATTCTCTCTCCCCCTTCCCTCCCCCACTCATGCTCTCACCCTCTCACTGTCAAAAAAAAAAAATGTTGGTTAAATTCCAAAAACACGCATTTGATGTAAAAGAAAATTCATCATCCTGACTTGTGTTACCCCAGAAGCTGACTCTAAGGGACAGAAATGAGTACAAATCATTGGTCCCGAAAGTGATGCCAGGAAATGCCAGCAGGGGAGGGGGTAAGTGAGACACGGAGGGGAACAAGCTGATAGAAGATGCATCTGGATGCGAGGTGGGCACATGGAGGACAATGGAAAGCAGGCCACCAGCTGTCCCAGGGCAAGGGGGAGAGAGCTGGAGTGTTTATCCACTGACTGACTGCCCGCTCGTGGGAAGGAGATGCTCTGGGGCTGTGTTTCTGCAGGACCCATGCAGCCCGTGTGCAGGGCGAGTGTGCGCCCCAGGCCCCAGTGAGAGGCAGGCCTGTGCCACGGCGGCCCTCAGCACGCGCAAGGGACAGCGGAGGCCACGAGGCAGGGCCAGGCCAAGGCCAAGGGCAGCCCCTCTGCTGACTGCTGGCTTCCTTCCCACTTCCCTTCTCGCCCATCTCACCCGCCTGGGGCCTTTTCATGCTTTGCTGCTTAAAGTGCAGTGTGGCCAGGCTGTCAGAGCCTGTCCAAAACACAGGAACCGGGAACCGTTCAAGTCTCTCCCCACTTTTAACCCTCTGATAGCCTCCTCTGTAGATTAAAATCCCAGTTCTTATGGGGGCTTGAACCTGTCCTGTCCAATAAAAATATAAGGCCAGCTACATATGTAATTTTGAATCTGAGTAGACAAATATGAAACATGTAGAGTCATTTTAATCATGTATTTTAGTAACCCTAAAATATCGGAAATATTAGCAGTTGCACATAGTGTTGCACTTATGCATCAGCATTAAAAGAATTTTTCTGTACTCCCTGTTGGAAATCCACTAAGACCTCATCTATTTGCTTTTTTGGGTTTTGTGTGTGTACACGCGAAAAAGTGTTTTTGTTATAGCACAGTGACAGGCCCCATGGGCAGAGAGAGCCGCACTGGGATTGTGGGATTATGTACTTTTTAGTTAAGGAGTGAAGGGTGGCTTAGACCCCAAAGAATTTGTACGTGGTAAAGGCAAGGTGTCCAGGACCTTGGAGGGCTAGCTGTCATGAAGCTAAGGCTGCTTTTCCTGTTGTCTCAGAAAACATTAGTCAGCATCCCCTTCCAATGGGTAGCCGTGGGGCCATGTGTTTGCAAGGCGATTGCTAACATGTATCTAGGGGTGGGGGCAGGGTTGTCAACGGTTATTGGAGGGAACTAAGAGTAACTAAGAGTAACAGGAGCAAACAGCAGGTGCTCAGGTGTGCAGAGTGAAGGCGGGGCGAGCTGCTGCCCATGTTCAGGCTGGAGACGAGTGAAGAGCTGGGCTGCGGGCCAGACATCCGCAGGTGACACCCGCAGCTCCCCCTCCTCCTCCCTCTCCTCTCCTCTCCTCAGCCCTCGCTGACTTGCCTCCTTCCCTCCCCCTGATCCTCCCAGACCCTCGTCCATCCCTGGAGTCGAGAGGGATCCTGTCTGTACTCACGTGTGCCTCCTCCCAGGTGTTCGCCAAGCACCCAGAAATCCCCTGCTGTCAGCCACCTCCTCAGGCCCGGGACCCGGCCACCATCCAGGCTGCAAGTGGCTCAGAGGGGGTGCTCCCTGCTGATCTGCCAACAGGCAGGGGTGACCAAAGCTCATTCTACTGGTTTTGACTTTCCAGCTCTACCATGTTTCCAGTGTCCTCGAGTCAATGCCAGTGGCGTGTGTGAGACTGGGGACAGTGTCTGCGAGGCTCGTGACAACCAGTGGTGCTTCCTGAGGAAGGTCTATGAAGGTAGGCGGGTGCGGAGAAGTCCCCTGGGTGACCCTTGCCTGAAGTCAGGTGCTAGGAGCGGCGGTTCAGGGTTAGGAGTGTTATGAACCCCCATGGGACCAATGGAGCTGAGGTCCCCAGGACAAGGCAAGTGACTCTAGGACTCAGGGAACTGGGACCTTAGGAACCCTGTGAGTAGCAGCAGTATAGGCAGGGGTTGATTTTCTTTTGTCACTAAGCTTGTGAAGCTGCATCACCTGGTTCTGGTACTCAGCTGCCTGTGTACCAGATTGGCCTAATTGGCCCTGTATCTGTAAGAGAAGAAGACGGGATCTCTGTTAGCTCCTGAGGTGACAGGAAGGGCTGCTACAATCCCGCTGACCCTGACCTGAGTGCAGTAGAGTTTTATGCAACTGGAAGCAGACGTGAGGGGAGAGGAGTGGGGAGGGTATTAGGGCACTTTCTATTCACCCCTTCCTGCTCTCTCCTGTGTGGGGAATGATTGAACCCTAGGACACAAAGCCCCCAGAACTATCCTATGAAGCACACTAAGCAGCTCTATCTCAAATATCTAATCCCAGGAGGCAGAGAGCAGGCATCTTTGATGAAAGTTTCCATTTTCTCTTCATTGCTTGATTTATTTGTTGATGCAAAGATCCACTGGTTCATTCAGCAGTATTTATCGAGCACCGCTCACCAGGGCATGCTGGCCCCCATAACCAGGGGTCTGGAGTCTCAGCTTCAGGGTCTCACTTGCCCTCTTCTCCGCCCCTCTGTAGATGACACCCTTTCATACGGATACCAAGGCTGTAGCAGTGTGTGTTTCCCTTTGATGCTCTTTAATCCAACTGTGACTTTGGAGGAGAAATGTTGTGATGACTCACCTTTCTGCAACAAGTTCTAAAGATGGGGCCCGGCCCTGACCTGGTGGTAAAGCTGCCTCAACCTACCTTTCAACTCTCACGAGCTCTAAGGCTGCTGTGCACTGAAAACAGGTTCCCTACGAGGAGAAGTCACAAACGAGGTCTGCGCCAGGCCCACCCGCCTTTTCTCTTCCTCCTTGTGAGATGCCACTGGGATACTCTTTAAGATCAGACTGGGGTTGGGGCTCCTGGGTGGCTCATTCGGTTAAGCATCTGACTTTGGCTCAGGTCATGATCTCACAGTTTGTGGGTTCGAGCCCCGCGTCAGACTCTGTGCTGACTGCCAGCTCAGAGCCTGGAGCCTGTTTCAGATTCTGTGTCCCCCTCTCTCTCTGACCCTCCCCTGCTCATGCTGTCTCTCTCTCTTTCTCTCTCTCAGAAATAAATAAAACATAAAAAAAAATCAGACTCGGGTCAAGATTGGTGGGGATCGGTGGGGTCAGGCATGCCCATCCTCCTTTGGAGGACCTAACCACAAATCAACTGGTTTTCACTTTACAAAGGCAAGGTCTGGGGTTTGTGATTCTGGGGGGAGCTGACGGAAGAGGGAGAGTCCTGAGATGCTGAAAAGGATGGGAAATGAGGTGGCTATAGGTAATGCATTAGTTGGGGTAGGCGAGCTGCTGTAAACAAAAATCTCTGAAATAATAAAACATGATTGCTAACCCATGGCACAGTTCAACGAGGTGGTGGTGGTTATTTAGGGGTCCCAGCTCCTTTCAACTTTTTATGATACCATCTTTAACATAATCTCCAAGGTCTCTCCAGAAAGGGACATGAGCATGGAGATTCACAGGGCCGGAGATCAAAGTGTTATACACAATGTCTGCCCACATTCCACTATCGCTTGATGCTAAACAAATAGCAAGAAATGCCATCTTGCACGGGGCGCCTGGGTGGCTCCGTCGGGTAAGGGTCTGGCTTCGGCTCAGGCCATGATCTCACAGTTCGTGAGTTCAAGCCCCACGTTGGGCTCTGTGCTGACAGCTTAGAGCCTGGAGCCTGCTTCGGATTCTGTGTCTCCCTCTCTCTGCCATTCCCCTGTTCACACTCTGTCTCTCTCCCTCTCAAAAATAAATAAACATTAACAAAAGTAAAAAAGAAAAAAAAAAGAAATGTCATCTTGCAATCTCGTGTGCCCGAGAGAAGATTCCTATGATCTGATGAACACGGTGGATGGAGTCTGCTTCCTTCCCCCCACCCCAACCCTGCTCCCCACTTTGCCCCCATATCAGACTCCTCAATTTGCACCCACATTTGACCCCTGTTACAAAGGAAAGAATGACCCAGCAAATGAGGACTGCAAAGCACCATATACTGATTAAAAGTAAAACATTTGTGACCTGACCAGATATTCCGCTCTCACCCTTTCAGTCTCCCCCACATGGAGCACATGGAGACTGGAGCCCAGCTCGTCTCATGAGCTTGTCCATGACACCCAGTGCTCTTTTTCATTTAGTTTCCTCATCATTTCCTGAGTGCTGCCCCAGGGGTCCCAGAGCTCTCTTGCTGTGCCCGCCCCCCGGGAACCCCACTATGCCTGCCAGTGATGTCATGCCCTCATTCTCCCCAAGGAGCCAGCCCGCAGGAGAGGCGCTGGTCCCCGGATTCCCCCTCACCTGCTGTCCTGAGGGAGACCAAGCGGCACTGGTAATAAGTGTCCTCACCTGTGAGCCCTGCCCTGGCCGCTCATCACTTTGCGGCGACAGCTTCTCCACTTCCGCCTGTGGCTCTTTTTTGTAGCAAGGGACACCTTTGCAGAGGAACACTCCTAGTGGCTAGACTGGGAAAAGGCGGACTAAGAAGAGGAAAACCATGGGGACCCGGGTGGCTCAGGCTGTTGAGCATCTGACTCTTGATCTCAGCTCAGGTCACGGATCTCATGGTTCATGAGATCAAGCCCCGCGTCGTGCTCTGCTCTGACAGCGCAGAGCCTGCTTGGGATTCTCTCTCTGTGTCCCTCCCCCCGCTCGCTCTTTCCCTCAAAATAAATAAATAAACTATTTTTTAAAAAAAACTAGCATGTCTTTGTGCCACGTGCATTTAGGAAAAAAAAAAAGAGGAAAACCAAACAGAGGGTGTCGACATCAGCACCGTTCACCTGTGTGCGTGGGCGTAACCAGTGAGGAGTGACTTGAGTGAGTGATCACAACTGGCGCTTCTACAGCCTCTTAACAAAGAAGACCCACTTTGTTCAGAAGTGACAAAATAAAAGAAAAGGGGTTTATACCTTCATAGATGGCAAAATATGGGAAGGTAAGTATATGGGAAAGGAATGGAAGGGCTGCCTAGTAAAGATTGTTATGTTGATTCCTCAGGGCTGCTGTCTAACGTGGCCTCTTGTGACAAGCCTTCCACCTGCCCTCCCTAACAGGGCAGGGAGTTTTTCTTGTCTCTGCTTCTCAGAAACTGCTTTCAGCTCAAAATAATCCTATGTCAAATGATGTGTTTCGGAGCAGTGGCCTCTGAAGCCTTTCAACTCAAAGCCATCCGTGAGGGATGGACAGAGTCAGAAATCTCACCGCTGTCTGTCTGGCTTCTCTCATCATTAGGACCCTGGCATGACCCCCAGACCTCCTTGTCCCAGGGCTCCTCTGTACACATGCACAGTATTCATCAGTTCTGATGCTGGGGTTGGGGCGGGAGTCATCAGCCGTACACCCCAGTTCTGCTCAGGCTTAGCAGAGGATGCCTGACATGTTTGTTGATTCAGGGACCGTCCATCCTGTGTGGGCATTAAACACCCTCTGACGCTAAGCCACGCCTTCTTTTTTTTTCCTTTGCCACTCTTTTTCTTATTTGTTTATTTTTGTTCTTAAATAGTTTACTGTCAAGTTGGTTTCCATATAACACCCAGTGCTCATTCCCACAAGTGCCCTCCTCCATGCCCATCTCCCCCCTTCCACTCCCCCCCATTAGCCCTCAGTTTGTTCTCAGCATTTAAGAGTCACTCATGGTTTGCCTCCCTCCCCCTCCCCAACTATTTTTCCCCTTCTTCTCTCCCATGGTCCTCCGTTAAGTTCCTCCTAATCCACCTATACGTGCAAACATATGGTATCTGTCCTTCTCTGCCTGACTTATTTCGCTCAGCATAACAACCTCAAGGTCCATCCATGTTGCTACACATGGTCAGATTTCATTCTTTCTCATTGCCATGTAGTATTCCATCTTATAGATAAACCACATTTTCTTGATCCATTCGTCCGTTGATGGACACTTGGGCTCTTTCCATGATTTGGCTATTGTGGAGAGTGCTGCTATGAACATTGGGGTCCATGTGTTCCTATGCATCAGCACTCCTGTATCCCTCGGGTAAGTTCCTAGCAGTGCTAGTGCTGGGTCATAGGGGAGTTCTTTTGTTAATTTTTTGAGGAACCTCTACACTGTTTTCCAGAGGGGCTGCACCAGTTTACATTCCCAGCAACAGTGTAGGAGGGTGCCCATTTCTCCACATCCTCGCCAGCATCTAGAGTCTCCTGATTTGTTCATTCTAGTCACTCTGACCAGTGTGAGGTAGTATCTCAATGTGGTTTTGATTTGTATTTCCCTGATGAGGAGGGATGCTGATCATCATTTCATGTGTCTGTTGTAAGCCATGCCTTCTGATGGCTCCGGACCACTTGTATGGAGGTAGGGTTTTCATCCACAGGGAGTTTCATTGACTCATGAAGTTTCCCTCCTCAGAAAAGACGGGTTCTCACTGTGGTTGTCACCTGGTAATGGTCTCAGGATGACAATAGCTGGGCTTTGTCACAGACATACAACTTGCCATGGGCTGGGTGGTGGGTGTAGACACACCACCTCAAAGGCCAAACCATGTGACCCTCACAAGACTCTCTCCTCTGATCTGAGTTGACTGTAAAAATGGTAGACATTTGACCCAACCGTGCTAATGAATTCTCTTCCCTGTGAATTTCCTATTAGATGTGAGAGACTAATTTTCTCACCTGGGGAATGACTTTACCAAAGCAAAGAGCCAGCAAGTCCAACCTTAGCCTTAGCAGCACTCAGCAAACAACGACAACAACAGCAAAATGAAAAGAAGAAACAGTTTAAAACGTTAGCTATATTTTTATGTTGAGCGTATTAGTTTCCTTGACAAAAAAGAGGGGAAAGAGAAGAAATGCAGAATGACTGTTGGCCACCGCTCTGCTGGGTGTGGCTGCGGGACTCACACCTGTCGTCCGAGGCCTGTCCTGGGTCCGCACTTAGGGATCCTCGGCGGTGTCGGATCTGTGTGTCCCTGGAGGGTCTGCATCTCAGGCTCCTCTACTTGAGCTGTGATGATGGCGTCTGTGCCGCGTCCTGATGGCGGCAGGTGACCGTCGTCCTGGCCCCTCCCCGACCTCATCATGTACCTCAGTGACCTGCGGGTTCAGGTGGGGCAGCTGGAGGGGTCTTCCCTCCTCAGACAGTCAGACCACAGTGAGCAGGACTGCCCCCTGCAGGCAGCCTCTAGGTTGGAGGCACACATTCCCCGGGGCCTTGTTCAGCTGTGTGGGCTCCGGGCAGGCATCTCTGGTCTCACCTGGTTCAGACACTTTCCTCCTTCCTGTGCGAGCAGAGCGCACATGGTGACCGGAAGGCACAAGTCTGCCCAGCAGGAGATTTCTGGGTGCTTGGCGCACACCTGGGAGGAGGCACACGTGAGTACAGACAGGATCCCTCTCGACTCCAGGGATGGACGAGGGTCTGGGAGGATCAGGGGGAGGGAAGGAGGCAAGTCAGCAAGGGCTGAGGAGAGGAGAGGAGAGGAGAGGGAGGAGGAGGGGGAGCTGCGGGTGTCACCTGCGGATGTCTGGCCCGCAGCCCAGCTCTTCACTCGTCTCCAGCCTGAACATGGGCAGCAGCTCGCCCCACCTTCACTCTGCACACCTGAGCACCTGCTGTGTGCAAGGCGCTCTGGCAGATGCTGGGAACAGAGTGACAGGAGAGAGAAAGGAAACATGCATGCCACCTATGTGCTTGAGTCACAAATAAATGCGGGGAATGACTGACAGAGGACAAGGGAGCACTTCGGGTCCTGGTGACGGAGGAGGAACGGGGGCTGAGTGAACGTGACCTAGCGGGGCGGGAGGAAGTGGGGCTGTTCCCTCAGCCGGGGGCTCGGAGGAGTGTAGGGAGGGGTCACTTAGCTCAAACGTGAGAACTGGAAGGGCACAAGCTGGCTCTTTAACCAGCTGGGAGACGCTAAGACAGTGGTTCTGGGAAGACACGCGCCCAGGGCAAAGGCCAGGAGAGAAACTGGTTTGGTCCGTTCTAGGAAGGAGAAGGGCCCAGAGGTAGAGGATGGGGAAAAGTGGGGGATTGGGGAAGGGAGACTGATGGGTGCCAGGAACCAGATGCGACGGGCTCTTCCCGGGGCTGCAGCGGCCACTCGGGGCCCCGCCGTCGTGGCTGCCGAGTGTGCACAGGGCGGCTGGTCCCGCAGGGGCCCCAGCATGTTGGCCGACCGTCCCAGGACTCTGGCCGGGGCTTCCTTTCCCTCTTGTGATTTCAGTCCTGTTTGCGGTTTCTTCCCCAGCGTCTCTGGGCCTGGTGCCGAGACCCCTTCACGGCCACGACTTCAAGCCGACGCCGGATCCTGTCTACTCGAGGTGACTCTCCTAGGTTATCAACTCGGGACACGGCTGCCTCGGCCCTGCGTGAGTCCTGCTAGATTCTCAACCGACTCACCTTGAGCCACAGGGAGGGACCTGTCTACACCCTCTTCAGTAGGAAGCAGTTATAGAAGATGAGACCTTCTGTCCTCAGCAACCTTAGTGACACAAAGGTCACGGTTGTTCAGGGGACAAAATGATGGGAGAAGAGAACAGAAACAGACAGGGCTTTGCTGTGGCTCAGGTCTGGCAGAATTCCTGAGGCTCCAAAGCTCCCTCAACGACTTCCTTTAGTGTTTTACTACAATGACTTTGCTCCTGTTACTCTTAGTTCCCTCCAATAACCGTTGACAACCCTGCCCCCACCCCTAGATACATGTTAGCAATCGCCTTGCAAACACATGGCCCCTCGGCTACCCATTGGAAGGGGCTGCTGACTAATGTTTTCTGAGACAACAGGAAAAGCAGCCTTAGCTTCATGACAGCTAGCCCTCCAAGGTCCTGGACACCTTGCCTTTACCACGTACAAATTCTTTGGGGACTAAGCCACCCCTCACTCCCTAACTAAAAAGTACATAATCCGTCACTCCTCACAATCCCAGTGCTGCTCTCTCTGCCCATGGGGCCTGTTGCTCCACTTTAAGCAGAATGAAAGAGGCCCCGGGCTGGTGAGATGGGTAAGAAGGGAAGTGGGAAGGAAGCCAGCAGTCAGCGGAGGGGCTGCCCTTGGCCTTGGCCTGGCCCTTCCTCGTGGCCTCCGCTGTCCCCTGCGCATGCTGAAGGCTGCTGTGGCACACGCTTGCCTCTTACTGGGGTCTGGGGGGCACACTCGCCCTGCACACGGGCCACACGGGTCCTGCAGAAACACGGCCCCGGAGCATCTCTCTCCGATGAGCAGGTGGGCAGTCAGTGGATAAACACTCCAGCTCTCTCCCCCTTGCCTGGGAGAGAGGCCACCTGCTGGTGGCCTGCTCTCCATTGTCCTCCACGTGCCCACCTCGCATCCAGATGCATCTTCTATCAGCTTGTTCCCCTCCGTGTCTCACTTCCCCCCTCCCCTGCTGGCCTTTCCTGACATCACTTTCGGGACCAACGATTTGTACTCATTTCTGTCCCTTAGAGTCAGCTTCCAGGGGAACACAAGTCAGGATGATGAATTTTCTTTTATGTCAAATGCGTGTTTTCGGAATTCATTTGGCATATTTTTTATTCTGAGTCTTCTGGTGCACATGCCAAAAAAGAAACATAGACTATTAATATGTTGATACCATTTGCGGACGGAGAACATTGCAAACAAATGCTGCCAGTGATCATTCCACCTTGCAGTCAATCCATGAGGTCAGATAAAAGCTATGGACATGTATTCTGTAGAAGGTAAAATATCTGATTCTGTGCGTACCCTTGTAAATTCTGTGTTAACATTCACATTGAACATTAAATTATTTATTTTGCGGTGATAGTATGACCCCAAAACAAATTAACTGTATCTTCATTGTATTTGAACCATTGTCATAGTGTGTGTATGTGTATGTCTATGTATATGTATGTCAAGTATAAATGATTTTTAATATGTAAGTATGTGTGCACACACGGGTAGAATAACAGTATTAATAAAGTTTGCATTGAATGTGATATGAAACCCACATTGTTTTCAGCAAGCTCGGCCCCTGCTGCCTTTCAGCAAGCAGTTGAGGAAAATGATTAAGCCTCTGAATAACTTGTGATCAATCTAAACAACCCACAGTGGTATTGAACCTTTGTTCCCACATATAACATGTCTGGTGCCATTTTTTGATGTTGACAGCAGACAGCTCTCCAGTTTCATGCCTTCTGCCCCACACCTGGGCCCTGGGGCTTCTGCATTGGCACGGGTGGGAGGTTCCAACCATACAGACCTCGCTGCTTCCGGGAGCCCTCCCCTGCCCTCTCCCAAGTGCCATGTAGATCCCTAGCCATTCTCTCTTTCCTGCTCCTTGGCCACTGAAATGCCAGAGGGACTCAGGCCCTGCTCCAACATCTCTCATTTCGATCTCAAATTCCCAATGATAAAACGGAATAATAAAGCTTGATTTACATAGCCTAAGCATTTGAGAAATTCAAGTGAATTTAAAAATGTGTTCCCATCTCAAGAAACTTGCCATATCGGGTGCCTGGGAGGCTCAGTCATTTAGCGTCTGACCTTAGCTCAGGTCATGATCTCACAGTTGATGAGTCTGAGCCCCGTGTCAGGCTCTGTGCTGACAGCTCAGAGCTTAGAGCCTTCTTTGGGCTCTGTGTCTCCCTCTCGCTCTGCCCCTTCCCTTTTCATGCTCTCTGTCTCCCTCTAAAAAATAAGCAAACAATTAAAAAAAAACATTTTTAAAGACAATCTTAAAAAAGAAGGAAGTTTGCCATATTTAAGGGAAGTACTGAAATATGGTGTGAACAAAGATACCCACCCTTTTAAAGATTCTTTCCTATTCATTAAACACAGAGATATAAACAAGTGCAGAGACTTTTGTAAAGTGCAGACCAGGACACAAAAGAACACAACAGATTTTGTTGGTGGTGTCTGTTCTTGGAAATGAAACGCATCTCCAGTTTGGGCAAAGTGGAGCAGAGGAAGTATTTCTCCCCAAATCTTTAAGAGTTATGCTACAAGTAACCCATAGTAGGTTTTTGGTTTTTATTTTTTATTTTTCTAAATAACCTTTTCTTATCTCTTCGGGATACTGGGTTACAGTGAGGGCAGGGTTTCCATTCCTGAATAGTGGCGTGAGGAGAACTGCACATCCACCGACTCACCCAGTGAAACAGTCATAACTGGTGAAAATACTTTTTATTTTTTATTTTTTTGCTTTTTTTTCAAATAG
>NW_024083270.1:0-16192 GCF_003009895.1 Hyaena hyaena | reverse complement strand
TCTCAGCTGGAGAAAGCTCGGGACCCACCAGCTCATCCAGGGTCATGTCTCTTTGAAGGTTAACGGTGCCTCATAGTGTAACATAATCATATGAGTGGTATTTCATCATATGCAGAGATGCCTGGGAACAGGGCAAAGATTAGGGATCTTTACAGGACCATTTTAGGAATTCTGATCCCACACTCATACAGAATAAACATCTATGGTAAAGAACAGTAGTCTATAAAGGGAAGAATTGACATTTGAGATTGTTCTTGCTAATTTGTGGCGTGTGTGTGTGTGTGTGTGTGTGTGTGTGTTCTTTTCTGGGTTTGCAGGGAGTTTCTGTTCATTTTTATGAAAATATAATTTTAAAGCACTCATTAATACAGAATATTTATTCTATAGTAATAATGCTATTTCATACATTTGATGAGGATTTGCTATATCATACACACTGTGCTAAGCATCTCATTCACATCTCAATGAATATTTTAGCCCTCATTTGTAGTTGCTTTTTTTAGGTCTACATTAGAGTTGGAGAAACCGAGGCCTTAGAAAACTTGAGCCACATGCTTTAGGTAAGGAATCTTCTAACTGGAAGAGGTGGTGTTTGACTCTACTGTGAATCTTCCAAAGCCTGCATCTTTTCAAGTAGCCAAGATATGGTCATTCAGTAGGATAAATTTTTTGTATTTTTTCACTCAAAATATTTCATACACTTATTCTTATGGACAAAAATGAGAACAAACTGAGGGCTGTTGGGGGGTGGTTGGGGAAGGGGGGTGATGGGCATGGAGGAGGACACTTGTGGAGATGCGCACTGGATGTTATATGAAAACCAACTTGACAATAAACTATTTAAAAATAAATAATAAAAATGAGGAGGCTAAAAAAAAAAGGAAATGAGATTTTAGCCAAGTGAGGTTAATATATATAGCAGGTAAATATGTATATTAGTAAAATATAGTAGTAAAATATAGTAGTAAATGGAATAAATGTATATGTTGAAAATATGTGTATATTATCTTCTATTGCTTGAAACATTATCTCACATGTGTTACAGGAAGTTGATATTTGTTTTGGATAAAGTGGTCTCTGAAGACCTTGAAAAAATCAGTATTGTATATTTCAAAAACACATGGAAGGAATTGCAAGAGAGAAAAAAGGCCAGAACTCAGTTGAACTTGGTTATATAGGTTTGTTTTCTGAAAGTATCCATCCTCTTAAAATTTTCCTTATAATGTTAAGATTATTATTCTTGTTTGCTCTGAAAATATTAGATATGAATAACTTCATCATCTCAATTGACTATTTTCATTTTATTTTGTATTGTTATCTTTTAAGAATAAGGATTTTGCCTGCATAAAGACCCAATGAAAGCAGAGGGGGCCAAACACTTTTTAAAGCCCTTTTAACCAATTAAAGCACATTATGTACAAACTAAAAAAAATTAGAACAAATTTACTTATAGAGTTTTTATTGAATAATATTTTGATAAAATTTTGTAAAACTGTGCAATCAAAAAGAGTTCTGTTTCAAGGTATTCAAACTAATCACTTTTGCTGAATCACAGTTTGCAAATCAGTTCTGATAAACACGTTAGTGTATTTTTGCCTGAAAATACAGATCAGTAGCTTGGTTAACAACAGGTTTCTTCCTATATATGTAACATTCTTATATACTTGAGACCTCAGAATATGGAAATGTACACCTCAGAGGGACCTTGATAATGCCTATTGAATATTAATATATGATAATTGCCTTACCAGAGTGTTGTAAGCAAAAGAAATAAAGAAAAAACATGGAATTATATAATATGGTAGTATTTCTAAACAAGTGGAATATTACTGCATTTCACAACACACCCTAATGAACCCCTGCTGGCTTGGAGATCATATGTGAAAGGTAAGGAAGTAAAACAAACAAAAGAGAATTATAATTTCTTTCTGACCTTGTGATAGGACACTGTGGCAGGGAGATACTTTTTCAGCTAACTGCAAAAAATCCTAAGTATAAAAGAAAATGATGACATCCTGACAACATTAAGAACCAGGAACCTAGGTACACCAAAGGCGCTGTTAAGTATACAAGACACTGAATGAAAAGATATATTTATAATGTAAAAAGCTGACTTCTATCTGGAATATATGAATAAGCAGTATGATTTTTTTTTTAAAAAAAGACAGACAACCCAATGATTTTAAGAGACCAAGACACCTGAATACTGTGATTTTTGAACTTCAGTAAAAGTCAGGAAAATGGCAATTAAATGCACAATGAGATCCCACTTTACACTCAGGAAAAATGGCTAAAATACAAAATTGGCTCTGGTATATTACTTATTAGAGTGTGGAAAACTTGCATTATCACTCAGTTTGAACACACATGTACCTATTGATCAAGACTGTCTCAATGCTCCCCGAGCTTGGCTAACCTTGAGACAGATTTCTTCCAGAAAGTGGGCCAATGACCTCTTTGTATTTTAGACCATTTACTTTAGAAAACTTGCAATTTTAGTGGTGCCTGGATGTTTCAGTTGGTTAAGTGTTCGACTCTTGATTTTGTCTCAAGTCATGATCTCACGATTGTGAGATCAAGCCCCACATAGGGCTCTGTGCTCTGCATGGGACCCACCTAAGATTCTCTTTTCCTCTCTCTCTCTCTCTCTCCCTCTACCCCTCCCTCATTCACACACACATTTACTCTCTCTCAAAAACAATTTTTTTAAAAAAAGAAAATTTGGAATTGTAGATTTTTTATTTGTCCCTTTGAGGTGTAAATCTTATCCCTCTTTCTTGCAATTTACAACTCAGAAAGATCTTTCTTAAGGATCTGGGAGACATCTCTTTATCTCTCTATCTCTGTGCAAAGGTAGGAGCCAAACACTGAGAAACTCAGTTAGCAAACGTCCACCAGCCTAACACCTGAAGTCCTCCAGTGCTTCTCTTCTGCTTCGCTTCAGTTCTTAGAAATACTTCAACGTTTTGTTTGAGTAGGAGTGGATTTCAACCTCTTTCCTATTGCACTAATCTTGAACAAAGTCCTTGACTGTGTTGACTGCACTTGTTGTAATTTTTCTTTGACAGTAATTTAAATCCCTGATACATTCTTAAGAAAAATGCATGTTCATGAACACTAGAAGACATAGACAAAGATGTCCACTGGAGAAAGATTTATAAAGATTAAAAGCTGGAAAGAACTCAAATGCTAAAAAAGGAATAGGTAAATCATTTGTGGAATATCCACATTATGAAATACAATAAGAGTATATGAACTATAGATTTTTTTTAAACAAAAGATGAATTTTAAACAAAGTATCGATCTTGAAAATGTTTTATTTTTTTTATGTTGTTATTCCAGTTTTATTGAGGTACAATTGACAAGTAAGAATTGTATATATTTACGATATACAATGTGATAAATTAATAAATGTATACTTTGTGAAATGATTACTATAATCAAGTTGGTAACACATTTATCACCTTACATAGTTACCTGTGTGTGTGTGTGTGTGTGTGTGTGTGTGAGAGAGAGATGAGAATACTTAAGATCTACTATCTTTGAAAATTTCAGGTATTCATACTAATTATTAATTATAGCCACCATGCTATAAATTAGATCCCCGGAATTTTCTGCTTTCACAGTGGAAAATTTGTACTTTTTGACCAACATTTCTTCATTTCTCCAACCCCAGTCCCTGATGACCACTGTCCTAATCTCTACTATGAGTTCAACTTTTTTAGATTCCACATCTAAGTAGTATCATACAGTATTTTTTCTTTGTCTGGCTTATTTCATTAAGAGTGATGTCTTCCAATTTCACCCATGCTATTGCCAATGTCTGGATTTGCTTCTTTTTTCATGTCAGGATGTTTTTTTCCTGTGTTTACTTCCAGGACTTTCAAAGAAAGAGGGAAATACCAAAGGGGGAGATATAGGTTTATTTTGTGTAATTACTCTGGACTCAAAATCCCAAAATTATTTTCTCAAAAGATATTATCTCCTCTATGGATCTGATCTCCTGAGCTTCTGTTCCTTGAGGGAGTTGGTTCCAATTTACACAAAAACCCTTTAGAAAAACCTCTGCTGTGAATTGTGCAGAAGGAGTTAATACTTTTTTGAAGTGCCATTGGAAGGCACAGTTTTCAAGATAGTAGCACTGTATTGTTTATCTTCCTAGACACCTGAAGAAGCTGAGAAGAATGACCAGTCTACATTTCTGGGTAATTCATTCTCATATCAGAGAATGCTACTTTCGTAAGTCATTATGACATAGACAGACAATGGGTGTAGGGCATGTTTCTTCAAATCGTTGCATTAAGTCATTTCCTAAATTGCATTCACTAGTCTACATATCAAAAAATGAGTTTAGATGCCTGGAAAAGCATCATCTCTAAGCTCATCATGAAGAATGATTCAGTACAAGTGAAATATTTAGTCTGTGTCTTTTGGTTTAAATGACCTAACTTGAATGTACATGTTGGTTGAATTTTGTGTTTGGCATACAGAGTATGAAATATGCTGCAGGATTATGGCTCATAGGATGGTTAGAATTAGGAGGTCTTGGCTTCTCTGGCTCTTAATTTCTTCACTTTACTTACATTAGGATTTATAAGTAGAAAACAAGTCTCCGAATCAGCTGACCTGAATTTGGTGTTGCACATGCCAAAAGTCACATGTATAGATGACATTATGGTTGTTCTGTTTTAGAATCTTTGCATTGGGTATGGCCAGGGCAAAATAAAATAATACGTATTTCTATGTTTAGGAAGTATGATTTGTACACAGGATTTCAATTTGAACACAAAGTTTCAAAAACATAATGATTATCAGTTGTGTGTGTACTTTCTTACCTTTGTTTACAAAAGAAGTTAGTTGAGATGATATGTGTATATTTTAGTTTCATTTTCATAAAATAGTATTTTCTGAATTTAGAACTCTCTATCTTCCTTGAGTAACTATAGCATAACATCAAATGCAGGAAATTGGCATAGGTGTGATGTGTATGTATTGTTCTATATCATTTTACTATGTGTGTAGATTTGCTTAACCAACTCAGCAATCAAGGTACAGAACCCTTCCATTCCTACCAGGATCTTCCTGTGTCACACATTTATAGTCACACCTCTCCTCTCCGCCTCACACTTCTTAATCCCAGGCAAACACTAACCTAATTCTCCATCTCTATAATTTCATCATTTTGAGAATGTCATATATATGGAATCATAAAGCTTTGAAATTTTGGGGTTGACTTTTTCAACTCAGTCTAATGCCTTTGGGTACATCCAGGCTGTTGCATATATCATATTTTTTCCTCCTTCTTACCAAATAGTATTCCATGGTTTGCATATACCACCATGTGTTTAAACTTTATGTATTGTAGGACATTTGGGTTCTTTCAAAAGTTTGATATTCTAAATAAAAGTTCTCTGAATAAAATTGTACATGTTTTTTGTGTGGGCATAAATCCCTATTTCCCTGGGATAATTGCCCAGGGGTGCCCCCTGTAATTTTTAAAACATTTATATTTCTCTCTCAAGCACCTAATTACACTAATTGGATCAGAACATCTACTCAATATTTTAAAAGAGGTCTTTTCTTAAGTGGCTTAATAATTCAATGGAGTGACTAGATTAATGAGTATATACACTGTTGATATGGGGGAACATAAGGTATTTTGGAAAAAGTCACAGTGAGGATAATGTCGAGGATGTGATGTGTGTTCTAAAGCTAACTTTTCTTATCTCAGCTTGCCCTCCTCCTTAACATTAAAACATATCTATTAGGGAAATCAAGCAATTATATTTGTTATAGAATCAAAGGGCACTGAGAAGGAATTTATGTTACAGAAAAACAATAGTATACCCCTATCCTTCAGTGAGAATGTATATCATTCTGAATTCATTAATTCCCATAGTGCATATTTCAATGAAATGTTGTTTTTTGAAAAAATATTCTTGGTTGAAAGCTAAATATTTTTAGAAATAAAACCTGGTGTAATTGGAGGACTTTCCTTAAATAATCTCCAATGTTCACTTCTAGGTTAAAATTCTATGATTCTACTTAAAATCAATGGAAGAAACTAAAGAACCTGAACCTGTGAGGGTTAATGACTTTGTATTACACAACTAGTTGGCAAGTAAATAGCAGATGTAGAATTCAAGAGAGCCGGGCTCTCCTTTTTAACTTAAAAATAATTGAGGTTAAATTCATTTAAAAATAATTTAATTACAAATTGATGGTAAAGAAAAATCTTTCTCTTTCTCCTTACAGATGAAATCAGAGAAATGGATTATAGAAACCAAACTGTGGTGATTGAGTTTTTATTCGTGGGCTTAACAAATTGCTTCCAGCACAAGGTTGTTCTGTTTGTGATATTTCTCTTGGTTTATCTTGTCGCTCTTCTGGGAAATGTGGGGATGATCACCCTCATTTGGATGGATTTCCGACTCCACACCCCCATGTACTTTCTTCTCAGCCACTTGTCCTTTGTGGATGTCTGCTCCTCTTCTGTCATTGGTCCCAAGATGCTGACAGACATCTTTGTGGAGAAAAAAGTAATCTCTTTCTTGGGTTGTGCTGCCCAGTTATGGTTTTTTGGTCAGTTTGTAGTGACAGAGTGTTTCCTGCTGGCCTCCATGGCATATGACAGGTATATGGCCATCTGTAAGCCCTTGTTGTATACACTCATTATGTCCCAGCTGGTCTGTGTGCAGCTGGTTGTAGGGCCTTATGTTATGGGTCTTATAAGCGCCATAACCCATACGACTTTTGCCTTTCACCTGCCTTACTGTGGTCCAAATACCATCAATCACTTCTTCTGTGACCTCCTACCTGTCCTCTCCCTGGCATGTGCAGACACCCAGGTCAATCAGTTTTTACTCTTCATCTTGGCCGGAGCTCTAGGAGTGCTCAGCGGTGTGATCATCCTGGTTTCCTACATTTACATTGTGGTCACTATCCTGAGGATCCGCTCTGCTGAGGGGAGACGCAAAGCCTTCTCCACCTGCTCTTCACACCTGACTGCTGTCTCCATCCTGTATGGGACACTCTTCTTTATCTATGTACGCCCCAGTTCTAGTTTCTCCCTGGACATCAATAAAGTGGTTTCTGTGTTCTACACAGCAGTGATCCCCATGTTGAACCCCCTTATCTACAGCCTGAGAAACAAAGAGGTCAAGGACTCATTCAGGAGGACATTTGAGAAGAAGAAGCTTCTTCTGAGTTGGTAAACTAGAGACTATTTTTGTACTACAGATTGAGAGCTGATATACATGCAACATGCAGGAACATGGCCTGGATGGTGGGAGTCCTACTTTTATGTTGAGATTCACTCTTTATTACTCTGTGTCATTGAGAAGTGATACATCTTCAGATTACAAGTTTCTCACTTTTCTTTGAGCAGAAATGGGTTTAAAATTTTTAATTTGAAATACTTGGATTATTGAACCCCAATGCTTTAAAAATATTTTCCGTGTTGGAGCACCGGAGTGGCTCAGTCAGTTGAGTGTTCAACTCTTGGTTTTGGCTCAGGTCATGATCTCATGGTTTGTGAGTTCAAGCCCTACATCAGGCTCTGCACTGGTAGTGCTGAACCTGCTTAGGATTCTCTCTCTCTCCCTCTCTCTGTGCCCTTCCTGTGTCCCCTCTCTCTTTCTCTCTCTCATAATAAATAAAATAAACTTAAAAAATATTCTCAATGTTTGTGACTAGGGCATGAGAGATTCTTTATTAAATCCTGTTAAATTATGATGATGTTAGAATCATAATCAGTGACTTGACTGTACTTCCATTTAGCTCACAAGGTGTTGAGATCTCTCAATTTTCTGGAAGCTTAGCCTTGACTCTTTAAACAGAAACCAATAACAAGTATATTATGGTTAAATGTAGAAACTTCTACTTGTAAGATAAATATATCTTGGGAATGTAATGTAAACACAGTGGTTATAGTTAACAATACTGTACAGTACATTCATTTGTTGCTAAAACAGCAGATCTTAAAAGTTCTCTCCACAAGAAAAAAATGTGTAACTACATAAGGTGATTTATGTTAACTAAACTTACTGTGGTTATCATTTTGCGATATATACGTATATCAAACAATTATGTTTTACACTTGGGACCAATACAATGTGATATGTTAACTGTATATCAACAAAATGAGAAAATGTTAATAATTCAGGAAGTATGTAGCCATAGCACTCTCTAATACTACCTTCATGTTGGAGTAGACAATTTACAAAGGACCTTTTACATCCCTGATACTCTCTACTGATATAACACCTTGCTGAGATTTTGTCACTGTAATGCTTGTGAGTGTGAAATGCAGAATGCATTGCAATTCTTTAATAAAATGTTAGCTATGCTATAGTGATTTATTGATTTTTGTGTTATAGGAAGGATGTGAATTCTATTTTTACAGATATCCAGCCTGGCCCACATGAAGAATCAATGCCCATGACCCCATAACGTGGGTCATACTTTTATTTTTTCCAGGTACAGTATTCTTTTGACCATACTTCTGTGTTTTGTTTTCTGGAATGTAGCAACAAATCCAGAAAATTAGGGGGTAAGCCATGCTTTTGTGTAACCTAAGACTCACTGAAAGCCATACCCTGTCTTCTCTTTAAGGTTTTTTCTAAAAAGCATTTAATATGGCTAAAATTAACAACTCAAAACAACAGATGTTAGGAATGATGCAGAGAAAAGGGAACACTTCTGCACTGTTGGTAGGAATGTAAACTGGTGCAGCCACTCTGGTAAAGACTATGGAGGTTCCTCAAAAAATTGCTGGGCCCTAAGATCCAGCAATTGTTCTATTTATCCAAAGGATACAGGTGTGTTGTTTTAAAGGGACACATGGACCCCAATGTTTATAGCAGAACTATAGACAATAGTCTAACTATGGAAGAGAGCCCAAATGTCCATCCATCAACTGATAAATGTATAGAGAATATGTAATATATATATACACAAATATATATATATATATATATATATATATATATACACATTACACACACGCACACACACGATGGATTATTACTTGGCAATCAAATGATGTCCCGCGACTGAAAAATGTATAGAGAATATATGATATATATATATATACACACACACACAGTGGATTATTACTTGGCAATCAAAAGAATGAAATCTGCTATTTGCAACAACATGGATGGAACTAGAGTGTATTATGCTAAGCAAAGTGAGTCAGTCAGAGAAAGACAAATATATGATTTTACTCATATGTGAAATTTAAGAAACAAAACAGATGAACATAGGGGAAGGGGATGCAAAATAAGATAAAAATAGAGAGGGGGCAAATCATAAGAGACTGTTAAATACAGAGAACAAACTGAGGGTTGCTGGAGAGGAGGTGGGTAGAGGGATGAGCTAAATGGGCAGTGGATATTAATGAGGGCACTGGTTGGGATGAGCATTGAGTGCTATCTATAAGTGATGAATCACTGGATTCTACTCTTGAAACCAATACTACACTGTATGTTAACTAACTTGAGTTTAAATAAATAAATCTTTTTAAAAAGCATTTAATTTTAGTCCACTGACTTTGAAAGAGGTCAATTGCCTCTAAAACCCTAGAATATTTTGGCTTGGCTTGTTTGTTTTCATCATGATTTCTGCCAGTTTTTGTGTCTGTGTTGGGTTATGACAGGGGTCAAGATGCTATTTAATAAAGAGAAAATGGGAGTCAAAGAATGCTACAATCAATAATTAATTTAACAAATTTTTACATATGCATCTCACATCCCCTACACTTTACTGGGTACTATTCACATTGAGCGAAAAGCCCTCCTGAGGGTCAGGCTAGTGCAGTGGAAAGACAAACAAAGAGATTAAAAATGGTTATATATCTATGGTTATTTTGGTGACAAAAATAATCAAAAAACCAAGAGAGAATGTAACAGTATATTTTAGCCAGGGTAATAAAAAAGGAAAGCCTCTTTAAAGAAAGTAGGGAGTGGGAAAGGTGAAAAAAATTATTTTTATAGTATGGCTTTCTAAGGAGTCCAGAGGTCACTATTTGGATCATAAATGGAGAAAAGGCCAAGTAAAATAGTAACAGACCCTACAGGGACACCTGGGTGACTCATTTGGTTAAGTATACGAATTTGATTCAAGGTCATGATCTCGTGGTTTGCAAATTCAGGCTCTGCATCAGGCTCTCCCTGTAGACAATGAGACTCATGAAAGAAGGATGTTTATGGTCATCATTTAATGCTTGATGCCCCAGCCTGGCATGTAATAGGTGTAATATGTATGTTTGGTGATTGAACAATAAATATATAGTCAACACTATATTCTTTTATTCCATGAATGCTATAGTTTGACCGACATAGGCTCAATTATCCACTCTGGCCATGTTTCTTTGCATAGATTGTGGCTTGTATGCAAAGGACAAAATGCATCAGAATTGAATAATATACACATGCACATAAATACATGTAATTATATTCTGTTTGTTTTACTTCCTTGCCTTTCTCATCTGATCTCCAAACCAGCAGTAGTTCACTAGTGTGTGTTGTGAAATGTGGTAATATTCCACTTCTTTTCCATTTAGTTCTTAGAAATGCCACCATATCATATCATTCCTTGTTTCTCCTTTATTTCCTTTGCTTACAATGCTTTGGTAAAGCAACTATCATATTTTAAGATTCAACAGGCATTATCAACGTCAGCTATAGGTGTATACTTCTATGTTCTGAGTCATCATGTATATGAGGATGCTACTTATATAGGAAAAAGCCTGTTGTCAACCAACCAAGCCACTCAAAGTGTATCTGTATTCCCAAGGAAAAATACACTAAAATTTTCAAAAAGTATTTATCAGAACCAATTTGCAAAAACTGTCTTTCCAAAGTGTACTGCATGACTTGGCAGAATTGATCATCTTTGGTCCCTTAAACATAATTCTTTTATTTTTATCTTTCAATAGACATTTATTTTGTTCCATTATCTTGGCTATTTTGAATCATGCTGCAATAAACAGGGGAGTATAGGTATATTTTTGAAATATATTACAATACTTTTGAATAAACACTCAGAAGTGGATTGCTGGAAAATAAGTTCATTCTACTTGTCATTTAAAAAAAGTTTTTAATGTTTTATTTATTTTTTGAGAGAGAGAAAGAGCATGAGCAGGAGAGGATCAGAGAGAGAGGGAGATACAGAATCTGAAGACAGGCTCCAGACTCTGAGCTGTCAGCACAGAGCCCAATGCGGGGCTCGAACCCACGAACCATGAGATCATGACCTGAGCTGAAGTCGGACGCTTAACTGACTGAGCCACCCAGGCGCCCCTCTACTTGTCATTTTTTGAGGACCCAACATATTATTTTCCAAGATGGCTTCACAAACTCACATTCCCACCAGTAATGTACCAGAGTTTTCTTTGCTGTATATCCTTACCAATATTTCTTAAATGTTAATTTTTTAATAACAGCCTTTTAGCAAGTCCAAGATGACATTTCACTGTGACTTTGGTTTTTTTTCTTTTTTTCTTTTGTATTCCCTGCAATGTTTTGTGTTGTTTTTAAGTTTTTATTTAAATTGCAGTTTGTTGTAGTTAGTAGCGTGCAGTGTAGTATTAGCTTTAAGTTTAAAATATAGTGATTCTATACTTCTTTACAATACCTAGTGATCATCACAGTGCACTCCTTAATCTTCATCACCTATTTCACTCACCCCCAAACCAACTTCACCTCTGGTAACCAACAGTTTGCTCTCTATAGGTAAAAGTCTGTTTCTTGGTTTGTCTCTCTCTCTTTCTTGTTTTCCCCCGTGCTTCTTTGTTCTGTTTATTAAATTCTACATATGAGTGAAATCATATGGTATTTGTCTCTCTGATTAACTTCATTTAGCAATATACTCTCTAGCCCGATCCGTAGTGTTGTCAATGGCAAGATTCCATTCCTTTAATTGACAGTTTTACAAAATATTATCAGAATGTTATTCAATAATAACTTTCTAAGTCATTTTGTCTGGAACAATAAATGCATGAATTTTAAGGGGAAAAAAATAAAAAAAGATCCTATTGTGCTGAATGACCTTACTCTGGCTATGTGAAAAGACTCAGGCTTTGGAGAACACAAGTGAGTTAAAGCCCACCTGCTCTGTACAGAAGATTTCTTACCTAAATCATGTGGCTCAAACTTTCTGAAGCCTCAGTTTCTCCAGCTCTACTGTAGACCTAAGAAAGCAGCCACAAATGAGGGCTAAAATATTCATTGAGATATGAATGAAACCCTTAGCACAGTGTGTATGATATAGCAAATCCTCACCAAATGTATGAAATAGCATTATTATTATAGAATAAATAAACTGAGTGCTCTAAAAATTGTATTAGCATAAATTTAAAATTATGTTAACATAAAAAGAAAAAGTAACACAACTGCAGGCTCAAGAAAGAAAATACACACACACACAACACACACACACACACACACACACCACAACTTAGCAAGGGAAGGAAAGCTGTAATGTCAATTCTTCAAATTATAGATCACTGTTCTTTAGTATAGATGTTTATTATGTAAGTATGAGTGTGGGTGTCAGAATTCCTAAAATGGTCCTGTAAAGATCCCTAATCTTTGCCCTGTTCCCAGGCATCTCTGCATATGATGAAATACCACTCATATGATTATGTTACACTATGAGGCACCGTTAACCTTCAAAGAGACATGACCCTGGATGAGCTGGTGGGTCCCGAGCTTTCT
Source organism: Hyaena hyaena (assembly GCF_003009895.1). Lineage (NCBI taxonomy): Eukaryota > Metazoa > Chordata > Mammalia > Carnivora > Hyaenidae > Hyaena > Hyaena hyaena. The sequence continues at coordinate 3,473 of NW_024083270.1, read as the reverse complement.
CCAGCTGAGAGCAGAAGAGCCAGAGAGTTCTTCTCTCTGTGAAGAACATGTGGGAAGGGCTAGACGAGTCACTGCTGGTCTGAAGCTGGAGGGGCCACAGGAAGGCAGGCAGCCCTAAGGAGCTGAGACTCCAGGCTTCTGGCTGAGACCCCTGGGGAACCAGGCACCACAGCCCTACAACCACAAAGACGAAATTTTCTCAACACATCAGTGAGCTTGGAAATGATCTTCCCCACAGTCTCCAGAAAGGAGCCGAGCCCTGTGAACATGTTGATTTCAGCTTTGTGAGACCCTGAGCAGAGAATTAGACCACAATGGACCCAGACTCGAGGCCCAGGGAATATGGGAGGGACCACATTTGTGTGGCTAGGACTTACTAGCTTTGTGGTCATTTGTGATGCAGCAGTAGAAACTGACTACAGGAGCATCTTCACCTTTAAAATAATGGAAACAGCAGTATTTTGCTTGAGTGCATATCGATAATAACAAAGATATCAGAGATGACAATCCTGGAAAGCAAATAGTATGTTTCCTCCTACAGTGTGGAAGTTCAATCAATGATATTTATTATCAGGGTTATTCCACAGGTGGAATTATGCTGGTTATCAAAACAGAATCATTTAAGCATGACTGAGAGCCTCAACTAACATTTTAATTGAAATAAAATCCCAATTTAATCTAGTCCCCTCTCCTGAGCTATGCTAAATAATCAATGCTAAGCTTAGCTCATGTTGAAGACTTATCACAGAGAAGGACCATAAATACCAAATACTTCGGTAGTCAAGGAAAAATTAAATAATATATCAGAGTTCCTAAGTTGTAAGCAACAGATCTAGGAAATTCACCAGCAGTATATTAGGCGGCTCGAAGCATCAGCTAGACAAGAACCAGGACTGTTCTGGGCATGGCGGAGACCATCTGCCTACTCAGGGCACCTTGGCTGGAATGAATGAGCTCCAATCACATTTCCCCCATCATTCTCCTTACCTCTCAATATCCAACTACAAATAAATAGTTCGACTTTAGGTCATATGCTGTTAACTTGCTCTAGGAAGGCAGGGACCTCAGTTACAATCCTATCATGACTGTCATCTATAGGTAGAGATTTATCTCCAAATTTTTGGAGATTTATCTCCAAAGGAAGTCAGGTTATTTACTATTGTAGACATAAATGAGTGAATGGATATCCATATGGGAGAAACAACTATGAATTTTAAAAAAAATTTGCAACATAAGACATTTCACCAAATAGCATACTGAAATCATATCAGCACAACTGCCATACAGTGAAAAATGGAAGAAAATCATAATTTTTAAAAATACACTCTAGAAAGTTAGCACTCATTACTATTGCTTGCCAAACTCTGTGTTAAGTCACACAAGTGTATATGTACACATATTTCCAATTATGAAACATTATTCATCCTTCAGACAAGCCCTGCATCCATGGAAACAGAGCCAGAGCAGATACTTGAACCTATGCCTATTGAACTATAATGTGCATGACGTAAAGGATATAGTATTCACCATACATTTATTGTTCAATCCACTAATACTTTGGGCACCTATTATGTGCTGGGCTCTGTAGGCAGGGACAGGGCAGACCTAAACAGCCTTCTCTCATGAATGTCATGTCCTTCAGGGAGACACAAAAAAATGATGAAACAAGTAAATAGACAATATTGAGTACATAAAAATACTTCAAAAAATAAGAAAGAAAAAAGGGGAAATTTTGGGGATGTGATAGGAACAGGGAATTATTTTAGGGTAAGAGGTCCACATGGCCTCTGTGATGGCATCACATTTGAGCAGAGATGCAGAGGAGGTAAACACTGACAGCAACACTGGCCCAGGATGAAGAAACAGAAAATGGCAAGGACACCTAAGACCCCCAAGAATGACGGAGAGAGGAAGCCTCTGGATGGTGCACACATCACTGTGTGGAAGTGTGGCCCTCTCAGAAAAAGCTATCAGACCGCACTTTTGAAAACCACCGAGACAATCTGCTCAGCCTTCTGTTTTGTGTTCCTTTCATGGTGCATGGAGACTCGGAGTGAGGAGGAAATAGACCACATGAATCCAGCATAAAGTGCCTGGAAGATATCACAGATTTGTGCAGGAAGGAGTCACCTGGTGAAAGATCACAATTATTTCACTCTATTCTCAAAAAGCGATCATTTTCATCAGCACTCATACAGTTCGTAATTAATCCCTTCTCCCAATTAGGCACCACGTCCTCCTGCCTGAAAACATGCCTGTTCCCACAACCTGTCTATCATAAGGGAATGAAGAAAAATACCTTGAGAATCAGAACAAGTTAGCTTTCAGCCTTTGTCCTCAGCCTTGGAAAATGTGGGTACTTATTTGGAGAGGGCTCTTTTCCTTTCTTGACCCAACTCATGATATCCCTACCCTGTGGAAAACTTAACCTAAAACACAACTTACTCCTGTTTTCCAGCCCCTTCCTCTTTACACAGAGTTTTCTTTATCACCTTTTCTAAAGATACCCTAATCCTCTATCTTGGCTCCTGGTTTGGTTTTGTCATAAATATCGCCCTGGATAGGTACTGAATTTTTCATTTATCTATCTATCAATCTATCTATCTATCTATCTATCATCTATCATGCTGAATTTTATTTTTGTTTGTTCACAAGACTCTAACTTCCATGAGGACTTTTTCGCTCAGTATGAATACCACCCGCTAAAGTGTCAGGCACATAAGTCATATGTAACAATTTGTTAAGTTAATTAAATGTTAGGACCATTCGGTACATCCCGTTCATTCTTAATTAGATGCCATCTTATTGCGTTTGATCCTGAGTCATTCATCAACACGGGCACCATCATTGGCAGAAAGAATGGGGAACAAATGTGGTGAAGAAAAACAAAAACAAAAATTCTTGGCATTAGAAGCTATTTACATTCTTCAAAGCCAGCAAATGAAAATTAAATGCCTTTTGCAGAAGACCTTCAAGAGAAGGCTTCAGTTTGTACAAGACACATGCTCCATCTCCTCATTCTTGCATTTGTTGCTGTGTTAAAAAAAAAAAATAGAGAGAGAGAGAGAGTTGCAAGAAGATTTTATCTGGAGAAAAAGAAGGTGGAAAAGTGTATGAAGTCATGGGCAATCTCTTGAGTCTTTGTAGCTATCAGGCCCATCATCAATAAAATGGAAATTAATTTCCTGCCAGTGACGTAAAAAATCAATAACTAACAATAATAATTACTACCATTTTATTAAGGAATTGCAATAGTGTCTGCACTTTACATGAATGATTTACATGATTACAGTGGCAAAACTTCTGAGCAGAAGTATAGTAGGTATACAAGATCTTTCTCAAATGTCTACTCCAAGCATGCGGGTGTTATTAAGGAGTGTTTTGTTTACATTCTATCAGAAAAATAACCTTTATATACAGCCAACTGATCTTTGACAAAGCAGGAAAGAATATCCAATGGAAAAAAGACAGCC
>NW_024083269.1:12325-16347 GCF_003009895.1 Hyaena hyaena | reverse complement strand
TGAGCATCTGCAGATGACAGATTTACTCCAGCCCGGATAATACTGGTGTCAGACATGCAGATACAGAAAATACCAAATCCTGCGATCAATATGACAGCTACTAGACCATAGATGGCATTAATCTTGATGTTGCCACAGGACAATTTGGCCACAGACATATGATCACAGTAGGTGTGGTGGATGAGTTTGCCCCTGCAGAAGGGAAGACATGTGATTAGAAAGTGAATGGGATTGTGAGCAACACACTTCTACTGAAGGTGGCAAACCCAACCTTGGTAATTGCAGTGTTGGTGAGGATGGTAGAATAGTGTAGAGGATAGCAAATGGCCACCCAGTGATCCAGGGCCATAAGCATGAGCACCCCAGACTCCATACTTGTCAGCATGTGGATGAAGAACACCTGCACAAGTCAGGCATTAAAGTCAGTCTCTTTGAGATTGAACCAAAAGATACATAACATATTAGGGACATATGAAGTAAACCCACTAATATCCGTAAGGGAGAGCAAGGCCAGGAAGTAGTCCATGGGTCGATGCAGGGCCTCCTTGTGGCTGATGAGGTGGATGAGCCCACAGTTGCCCACAACAGTGATGACGTACATGAAGCAGAATGGCAGGGAGATCCAGGTGTGTGCAGCTTCCAGCCCAGGGATCCCATTGAGAATGAAGTATCTTGGTGTCAGGCTGGAGCTGTTGACCCCATGCATGATAGTCAAATGCAAAGCATGTTACTTTCTGTACCAATAAAAATGTCCTATACAAGAAGATAGTAGTGACATTACTTTCATTCTGAGACAAAAGAGGAACAAGCATTTTGCACAACATAAATAAAAATTCAAGAGAAAAATAATCTTTTTGTATCCACACTGTTATTTGATTCTACTGAGTACTCCTGTGCCTTTTAATGAATCAAAGGAATGCTAACATCCTGCAAACGTTGTAACAGAGACCTGATCTTCCTTGGTTTTATTCTGTAAACTCTGTTGATGTGCACATGCTCATATTCTCAGTCCATTCACTAGTGCTTGTTTCTGCTCCCTTGACCAATTTCCAAGTTATTGCTCTGGTCTAAACAATACTGAGTGTCTTGACTTCTCACATAATTCCTTTCTTCCAAGAAGTCCTTGCAGATGTATTAACTGGATTATAATCAGTTAAATCATATGAGCACTTATTACACCCAGGTAAAACGTACCTACTTATTACACACAGGTGATGGGGCTGAGCATGATCTAGATTTTACCAGTCTACACCTTTCATGTCTGGAGTTTCCAAGTCAAAATAATCAAAGACATGATTGGATGGGTCAAAATTTCCATGATAGCTTATGACTTACAAATGATGACCATGGTCATTTTGCACTATATATCTGGTTGTTTCTTGCTGGTAAACATAAAGGATTTTACTACTTGTATTTAACTAATGATATTGTAAAGCACTATGTAATTGTCACAGTTTCTCTTGGTCATCCCAAATTTCCATGTAGATAAGCATGCTGTATAAATAGTCATAATTATTTTAGTTCTTTTTTGGTATAATATGCTTAGCTCCAAATAACTATGCAAATTATATTGGATAGGGTGAAACCTTTCATAATTAACTTAGGTTTTTTCCAAAACAGTTAGCTTTCTACCTTTCTTCTCTGTTTCGGATGTGGTTTTAACCTGAAAGGTATTTGATTGAAGTTATGACTTTGGGATCTCTTTCTTTCTGTTTTCTTTTTGAGAAATCTCTTTATCTTATGGTTTTAAAAGTTTTTCCCTAGTTGTTTGCATCTTGACTTATTCATTTCCCCACAGCAATATATTGTATATCTCATTGCATTTACAAAAATTAATTTACATATTCCTTTGTTATATTTCAGTCTACCCCATTAAACAGTCTTTTTCAAAGTTCTAACATTGAATGTTTCTTTTTTCTCTCTCCAGTGTGTGTGTGTGTGTGTGTGTGTGTGTGTGTGTGTATGTTAGAGAGAAAAAGAGACAGCCAGCAATTTAGCCTAAGGTTTTTATATATTAGTGATTGGGTTGAGTGTTTTTACCCATTACCTTGAACAAGTGGAAAAGTTTTCAAATGATGCTATATAAACAATATATCAATATATAAAAATAATAAAAGCAATTTTTTTCTAAAAGCATGAAAAGATTAGAACTGATGGCTTGTTAAGGCAGTTTGCTCAACTGTAAATTGAGCAAACCATGGAAACATTAAGTGTACCATGGAAAATTTCACCACTACTTGGTCTCTATGTTGTTTATTTCTGCTCTAATTTTTACTATTTCTCTTCTTTTACTGGGTTTAGGGCGTTCTTATTGCTCTGCCTCTAGTTCCTTTAGGTGAGCTGTTAGATTTTGGACTTGCGCTTTTTCTAATCTCTTGAAATAGGCCTGGAGAGCAATGTACTTTCCTCTTAGGACTGCCTTTGCCACATCCCATAGATTTTGAATTGTTGTGTTTTCATTTTCATTTGTTTCCATATATTTTTAAATTTCATCTCTAATTGCCTGATTGACCCATTCATTCTTTAGTAGGGTGTTCTTTAACCTCCTGCAGGGGACCAGCCTCTGCAAGCCAGGGTTGGCCTGGAGAGTGATGGTTGGCGTCGGCGAAAGAAGACACGGAGCCAGCCTCTTCAGGTGGACTGCTCAAATTTATTTTTCAGCTTAAGGTTTTTATATAGCAAATTCAAACAATCATGCTTAAACAATTTACATTTTTTGAGTACAGGCATAGGACTTAACATTTCTAATTTTTCTTGGCAACAGTGATTTCACGGTACGTAATTTCCACTTCAACCAATAAAATTTAACCAGGTAGTCATAACAAAGTTTAACATATTCTTTACTACGTATGTAAGGATAAGTGAAGCATATTGCCAGAATACATGAGATCACGGTGCCCTTTAATTGTTTAAATTCAGTGGGCATGCAAAAACAGGATATACTTGTACCCGTGGTTGTAGGTAACAGACTCTCACAACCCCTTACTAAGAAAGAACAATGTCAACATTTATCGTAGATGACGTATGGAAATGTTTTACGTGGATTAACTAGAATTTGGTCTCTGCATTTACCAATCTCATTCTTTGGCCAGAACAATCCATAAGTTGCCTTACAGGCTTGAGGTCAGCAGGCAAATTTTTCTCTAATACAATTTTGAGAAAGTCCTCCACAACTAGTAAGTCTTGTTTTTGTCTCTGCTTATGGCCTAATATGTATTCTTACTGGCAATTAGACTCATAAAAGGAAAATGAATTCTAGGTTTCTTAGAGACCCAGTGCATAGCGGACTGTCTCCAATTTTGCTAATTGCTACAATATTCATAAGATAGCATCTGATTGAAGGGGCAGACATGATATTTAGGTGCATTCCATTTTGCAGGAAAGGGGGAACTTTGGGCGATTCTGGTTTCATATTAACCCTAGAATAGACTAACAGCAGAAGTGAGAGTAAAAGGTACAGACAAAGTAAAGAAGAAGAATTCTTCCGGGGGTTCTTCTGACTGCATTGCAGTCTCTTCCCTGGGCCTTGCCTTCAGGGATGATCTGCGCAGTCCTTTCACACAGGTGTTTCCCTGGGCCTTGCCATCAGGGATGATCTGTGCAGTTTCGGTCTCGAGCAACCTCCATGTTTTTGGAGGTTTTCCAGACTTCTTCCTGTAATTGATTTCAAAGTTCAAAGCATTATGATCTGACAGTATGCATGGTATGATCTCAATTCTTTTATATTTATTGAGGGCTGCTTTATGTCCCAGTATGTGATCTATCTTGGAGAATGTGCCATGCGCACTTGAGAAGAAAGTAAATTCCCTGGCCTCAGGATGTAAAGTTCTAAATATATCCGTCAGATCTATCTGGTCCAATGTGTCTTTCAAGTCCATTATTTCTTTAGTGATTTTCTGTCTGGTTGACCTATCCATTGCTGTAAGCGGAGTATTAAAGTCCCCTGCTATTAGCACATTCTTATCTATAAGCTTGTTTCTGTTTGTGATTAATTGTTTTAGATATTTAGGTGCTCCCATATT
>NW_024083269.1:0-10937 GCF_003009895.1 Hyaena hyaena | reverse complement strand
TGGGACCTTGGTTATTTTATTTTCCTATTCGTAGTGATATTTTGGACTCTCCACCTTGTGTAGTCTGGCTTGTTTCTTGAGGTAGCTCTGGAGAAGAAAACAGACAGACAAACACACAGGGAGCAGGAGCACACAAACACACAGGCTAATTCAACATGCAAACAGAGAGGGAAGACAAAAAAGTTAAGAGAAAATTCGACGGAGGAGGGAGGGCGAATAATAGAGAGTATAAAATACATAAAAGGGTCAACAAGGAGAAAAGAAAAGGAAAAAAGAAGAAAACTGATGGACAAAGAAGGGTTTAAAGCATATAACCGGATTTCCCAGCTACAGTTAAATATCCGTGTGTATGCAGTGGTGGTTGAAGAGCATAGAGAAAGAGAGAGAAGACAGGGCGGGATGAGGCAAAATTGGAAATAGAATGAATAGGCAGAAGGGATAAGAAGCTTTTTTCAAAGAGGTAAAGTGTAGAATATGGTTGGATAGGTGAGAGAAGGATGCTGGAATTATCCAGAGAAACTATATAGTCTAATTACTCCTGAGAGAAAGAGATGAAAATGTCGGTAGGTGTAGAATTTACATCTACAGAATGGACTCCTTGTGATTGTTTAAGCAAGCCGGTGACCAGAGTTAATCAGGTCAGTGTTCTGGGGAAAAAAGAGAGAAAAGTGAAAGGAGAAGAAGAAGAAATAAAAAAAAAGGGAGGAGGGCAGCTCTCAAGCAGGAATGGGCGTGGCGTGATCCAATGCCTCAGGCATGAGTTCTGTCTTGGAGGTTGTGAGGAGGAGAGTGACGGTGCTCCAGTCCCTTCTTGAACCAAGCGCTGCACCTTGCTCTTTTGGGCTTGTAAACTCCCCGCACCGGGGGCACAGCCAAAGTTGGTTGCACTCTTCAACTCAGGCCAGTCCCAATCTCCAAATCCCAGTCCGTGTGCCCCGCTGAAATTGCCTTGGACACAGCTTCCCCCTCGGGGCAATTCCAGGCCTCCTGCTTGGCTCTGGGGGTGGAGTCAAGATTGCAGCTTCCTTCTCTGGGTCGGGCTGGGGAGCATGGGCGGGGGCATGCCTGCTGGGTGTGCAGAGCCCACTGGAGTGAGGAAAACCTGGTCCTTCTATGTCTCGTCACCTAAAACACGAACTTGCGGGCAAATCTCCCTGTTTTTAGTTCTTTGCCTTCCCTCTAGAGTTCCAGCCAGCCAAGAGCACGGACGCCTGGTGCCCGCGCGTGGCTCTTCCAGGGGCCCAAGCCCACCGGGAGGACAATGGCGGCAGGTGCGCTGCTACTCTGAAGTGCAGCCCGCCAGGAGGCAGCACAAAGAAGCAGTCTATGTGCTCAGCCCCTCCGGGACCAGTTGGCGCGAGGGGACCTGGCGTGCGGGTATTTGGCAAGTACGGTCTTTATATGCCCCGTGCGGAGGTTTTCCCCCTAGTGGAGGTTTTTCTGTTTCAGACTCTCTGTTTTTCACCTCTCACTCCCCGCAGAGGGGGATCACCTCCAACCCTGGAGTCTCTGATCCCCACCGGATTTTATCTTCCCCAGTTCGCACTCACGTTAGAAGGCTTTCTTAGTGGATTCTGCGTCTTTTTTTTCCCAATCTCTCAGGTTTTTTAAGGTTTCCAATGGCTTCAGATCTTTTCCGTGTGATGTATGGGCGTGAGTGCAAGTACGGAGCTCCTTACTTCTCCACCATCTTGCCCCTCCTCCTCACCACTGCTTGGAACAAAATAAGCAAAATATGTAATGCATTCTCAATTATTTTAGTATTATTACATTATTTTGCTATACAAAATAAATGAGACAAATCAATATCTAGTCATCCCTTAAACCTCCAGTCTCCTTACATCTCACTCAGAGCAAAAGCTGACATCCTTGTATTTGTTAACAACATGTTGTACAATTAGAAATCTTTGGAATCTCTAGGAGACCTCCTACTGCTCTAAATCTGATCCTCTCAGTCTATTCATACCTACTGGATGCTTCTCAAACTCAGCAAGCATGTGTACCATCCATGGCATTTCCACTTGCTACTTTCACTACCTGCTTTCTTATTCACCAGATAATGCTATGCTAAATACCTTCATCAGTTCCAGGTCTGTTCTCAGTGTCAGACCCAACATAAGGCTTTTCCTTACTCTAATTCAGAGTTGCAAGCCCTAGACCTCTGCTAATTTGGCATAACATCTTCCTTTCCAGATTTTCTGTACTCCATAGCAATTTCCATTGTCCTTGGTCCCTCACAAGAACTTTAAAAATCTATGTGCATAGGAATTGCTGTCTATTTTGTTCTGCTAAGTCTCTTGCACTTAATATAGTAATTGGCACAAGAAAAGAGTTGTAGAATAAGTGAATGGATGAGTGGATGGATTTCAAAGTGTTCTTTTTGGCTGGTCTTCTGGCTTGTATATAAATACCTTAACAAATTTCGTGTGTATCTTGAAATATCAGAGTATCTAAAAGATGGGAAACAGCTTCAAGATACCCACAATCTTAAAGGGCTCTTTTGTGTTCATTTCTGTTGTTTCTTTTTTCTTTCGTGTGTGTGTGTGTGTGTGTATTGGAGATAGTTAAAACTGGTATGAGTACTTGGAGTAAAGGCAAGTAATTGCTTTTTGTATTATATTTTGCACACTTTAAGGTCATACATATGATGAACAAAAAAAGTTATAGGAAAGTCGATTTGGGTGCTAGTATTGTTACTCATTCATGCAGACAGAAATCTCTAGTAAGATAACAAGATTGCTGTTATCAGATGTATTAGAGCAAAGGGAGAATGACGAGTCATGAATGTTGTCATGAGGAAGTTGGGGTACATTGTTACTGGAATTCCTTCCAACTCTTGCGCTAAAACATTTTCATTGGTAAAGATCTTATCACTTCCTGAGGAAGACTGTTGCTTCCATAGAGAGAATACATTATTGTGTAGTCTTTTCCAAAGTTCTAATTTTTATTGTTTTTCTATTATTGTGCAGACATTTGCTTCCCTATAAAGTTATCTCTTTGGTCTTATCACATGAGCACCACTGTGCCTCCTTCCTCCAGTGCCTAAACTACACTTAATTTTTCCCCTACTTCTCCTCCTTATTCAAGGTAGTTTGTGAATCCCTTTGGTTTCAAAAGTCTAAAGAGTGAGATGACTTATTCCTCCACATTCAGTCACCTTCTAACTCAAATCTCTGCTATCTAGATTTTCTCTGCATCTTATATATTTTTTTCTCCTGAATCACCCAAACTCACCCTGAAGTCTGATGTTTTTAAATCTCCATTTTTAACTGGTATTGCTCAGGAAATTATGCGGCATTGTTTAGGAACCCTATATAACAACACTTAGTGGCTTCTCCGGGGATTTTCCAAGCAAAAGGGAAAATGTTTTTGATACTTCACAGATGGACGTCCCATAGATCTCTGATGGAGGAGGAGATAAATTTAGCTTTGTTGAAAGTAGATCCATAGAGACATCTCCTGTTATCTGAAAATAGAGTGTTCCTATGAAATGTCATGAAGCAAAGAAGCAATTGCCATGTATTTAAATGGAAAATTTTGTCAGCATTTCGAGGCCCCAAAATAACCTGTCTTGGCCTTTTCTGATATGTTAGAGTACATCTTGTTAATGGATGTACAAAATTAATGGAGATAAAGCTCAGATGTTCACAGATGCAGTTCAAAGTGTGAGGGCTTGATGCTGAGATAATGAGTGTGATTCCTAAGGAAGGAGTTTGGTGGGGCCACTCTCTCCACTCAGGTGTTCTCTGCCTCTGTAACAGCTCATTGTAAAAACAAACAGTGACTGCTAGTATTGCTTTGAGCCTTTTTTTAAATACAAATGAAAATCTTTATTTTCTTTAGCAAAAACAATACTAGTGTGGGTCTTTTGTATAAATGACATGGCATAACACAAACGTTCAAAGAGTGGGGGAATACCTATATTTAGAATATATTTGAGCCAGGAAGAAAAGCCTCAACAACAGTTACCCTCAAATTTTAACAACTTTTCTCTGATGGAACATATGAACTCTCTGGCATCCATTGCAATATAATGTGGAACTATTGCCTTCCCAGAGTTTCTCAATTCTAGATTCAAAACTGAAACTGGCACCTGCTCTATAACTCAACAATTCCACTCTTAGGTGATTACATAAGAAGTCTATACAAAGACTTGCCCATACAAAGACTTGCCCATGAGTGTCTAGTGTGGGTTTATTCATAATAGCCCCAATCAGGAAACAAATTAATATCCAATAATGCAAGTGAGTGAATAAATGAGTGGTAGTAAATTCATACATAGATATATAAGAAGGAAATTAAAGAGAATAAACCACCAATACTCACGAAGCTGGAAGCATCATGCTCCCTGATTTCAAATTATGTCGAAAAGCATAGTAATCAAAACTGTATGGCATTGGCATAAAAACAGAATAGACCAGTGAGACGGAATCAAGAACCCTAGACCCCTATGTTACACCACTCAAAAAAATTAACTCAAAATGGATTATATAAAGTTAAATGGAAGATGTGAAACCATAAAACTTCTAGAAGAAAACGTAGGGAACAATCTCCTTGACTTTGGTCTTGGCAATGATTTTTTTAATATGATACCAAAGGTACTGGAACAAAAACTCAAGTGGGACTACATCAAACTAAAAACTTCTGTTCAAAAAAATAACTGGGTTATGGGCATTAAGGAGGGGACTTCTTGGGATGAGCACTGGGTGTTTTATGTAAGTGACCAATCACTGGAATCTATTTCTGAAACCAATAGAACACGATGTTAACTAACTTGACTTTAAATAAACAAATTAAAAAGAAAAAAACCTTCTGAACAGCAAAAAAGAAAAAAAAAACAACAAAATGAAAGGTCATCCTGAACACTGGGAAAGATATTTTCAAAGTATTTATCTGGTAAGGGGTTAATACCAAAAATATACAGGCAATTTATATAGTTTAGTAGCAAAAAAAAAAAAAAACCCTTTAATGATTCTATTAAAAATATACAGAAGACTTAAATAGATATTTTTGAAAAGAAGACATACAAATGGCTAATAGGTGCACAAAAAGTTGTTTAACAACTCTAATCATCAAGGAAATATAAATGAAAACCGCAAGGAGATCATTTTAAATCTGTTAGATTGGCTATTATCAAAAACAAACAAACATAGATAACAAATGCTGGTAAGGAAGTGGAGGAAAAGGATCCCTTGTGCACTGTTGGTATGAATATAAATTGATGCAGCCACTGTGGAAAACAGTATGGAGTTCCCTCAAAAAATTGAAAATAGAAATACCATATGATCTAGCAATCTCACGTCTCAGTATATATCTGAAAGAGTTGAGATAATTATCTTATAGAAATATCTTCACTCCCATGTTCGCTGTAGGATTATCAGAACAGGCCATGACATGGAAACAATTTAAGTTTATCTACAGATGGATGAATAAAGTAAATGTACATATAGTCAGTAGAATATTATTCACCCATGTAAAAGAGGGAAATCTTGCCATTTGCAACAACAGGATGGACCTTGAGGGATTATGCCAGGTGAAGTAAGTCAAGAAGTGAAAAACAATATGATCTTATGTTTGGAATCTAAAAATGTCAAACTCATCTACACAATAAAATGGTGGCTGCCAGGAGCTGAAGAATGGGGAAAATTGGGAGATGTTGATCAAAGGTTACAAAATTGCAATTATAAAAATAATAGGCCTGCCAAGTTTCTGTGGATACATCTGCTGCAAGCCTGATCTGTCTTCCCTTGTAGTTTAAGGACTTTTTCCCCCTTGCTGCTTTCATCTTTCCTTGTCTGTATATTTCATAAATTTGACTGATATACCTTGTTGATGGTCGGTTTTTGTTGAATCTAATGGGAGTCCTCTCTACTTCCTGGATTTTGATGTCTTTGTCTTTCCCCAGGTTAGCGAAGTTTTCTGCTATGATTTGCTCACATAAACCTTCTACCCCTTCTTCTCTCTCTTTATTTTCCATAATTCTTATGTTTCGATGCTATTCCTTTTAAATGAGTCACTGAGTTCTCTAATTCTTTTGTCGTCCTCTTTTGCCGTAGTTTCCCGTTTTTTCTGCTTCATTATTCTCGATTAGTTTTCTCCATATATCTCTGATTGCTCTGCCTCAACCATCCTTGCCACTATGGAATTTATTCGAGATTGCATCTAAGTTACAGCATTTTTTATTTCCTCCTGACTAGATTTGACTTATTTTATCTCTGCAGAAAGGGAATTTATCCTTTTTTCAAGCCCAGCTAATGTTCTTACTATTGTGATTCTAAATTCTAGTTCAGACATCTTGCTTGTATCTGTGTAAAACTAAGTCCCTGGCTGTCATTTCATTCTATCCTTTCTTTTGGAGTGAATTCTTTCATTTTGTAATTTTGGAGTAAAATTAAATAATTAAATAAAGAATTAATATAATAAAAAATAAATGAATGTTAAAAATTTAAAATAACACAAGAAATCAAATAAAGGATGCTAGATCTTAGGTACATTTTGGTCTCACTGTTGTAAGAAGCTTGATAGAGTAGAGGAAAAAAGGGAAGAAAAGAAAAGAACAGAAAAAAAGGCAAACGTTTGAAATTTAAAAAAATGAATACAATAAAATAGAATAAAATGAAATGCTGAAAATAAAATAGAATTTAAAATATTTAGAAAGAAGTAAAAATATATTAGAGAAAAATTAAAGAAAAATATTTTCTGTAAATTGGAAAATGAAAATTAATTTTCCCTCTCTATATTCAAGAATTAGAAAAGAAAAAGAAAAAAGCTGAATAGATGGATGAGCAAACAGAAAGAAATACGATTGAAATTGCATCCTGTTTCCCCTAGAGGACAAATTATGAAGCAATTTATAGTCCATAAATTAAGTATGCAGGGAGACTTGTGGTGTTCCTCTAGAGCATGTTTCCACACTTAGATGTGGCTTGGTGTACTGCTCCATTCTCCACTAGATGGCTCTGCTTAGTTTATTGGGATGGATCTTTGTGGTGCATGTTCACATGTATGTGCATGTGAGGGAGGGGTGAAAATGGCTTCACCGAGCTACCCAGTCTCTAGTATTAGACTCTGTGTTCTCACGGACCAGAAATCAAGCACCCCTCCTTTATCTCCAGCTTCTGTCCACCCTCCGTTAATACAGTGTCCACAACCAAGCAGTCAGCCTGCTAGGCCTCACCTCCCTCCTGAGTTTTATTTCAGATGGGCTGTTTTTCCAAATTCCTCACTTCTGAGGGCTCTGAGCCTGCTTAGATCCTCTCAGGAAGTGTCTCATCGAACAATGGCAGAGTGTTAGCTACCCCCAACGAATGTTTGCACAATCGTGCTGCTGCAGATGCCCACAGACTGTGGCAGGGTGCCAGCCCACCCTAGAATATTTTTGCAGAACCCTGTAGCAGCAGCGTTTCAGGGATTGGGGTAAATCACAACACACTGACTGTCTGCTCCTGGGGATTCACCCTTCCCACCAGAGCTCTGCCAGGTATCAAGCTGTAGAGTTTCAGACTCTGTGCTCCCCTGTTTATAGAGACTTAATGGTATTTAAAACTTCTCCTTTCTCCTTTCTCCCTTTCTTGTTATGTCCCCTATTGGGTTTCCACTTTTTCTCTTTCTCTCCAGCTGCTTTTGTGGGGGAGGTGCTTTTCCTGTACTCCCGCTGCTCTGCCTCTCCTCTCTCCACAAGCCAAAAGCAGCTTCTTGCCCTCCATGGCTTCTCTCTCCTCCAGTTCACCTCTCCACACCACGTACCTGCTGAGTTCTGTGGTTCAAGTTGTGCAGATTGTTGTGTTAATCCTCAGATAATTTTCTCCGTGCGCAAGATGTTTTGATGTTGATCTGGCTGCATTTCAGGAACGAGATAGGGAAAAAATACTTCCTATGTTTCTCCTCCATTTGGTCCCTCCTCCTCTGCATTTTTGATACATTCTTTAGTCTTTTTAATCTAACAGTAAACAATTCATTTACTGTTAGAACTTCAATTCATTCATCAACAATTCTCAAATTGTGAGAGTCTTCATTTTTCTGCTTGCTATTTCTTTTCCCTTGTTTACTAGGACATTACAAAAGACACAATAAAAGTGTTCTGTGGTCGTGTTGCTATCTCCTCTTTATTCATCTTCAACCAGTTAGATTTGCCTATTCTCAGTGTTTTTCAGCAACCATGGAGTATAAATATCTTTTTTCTTTTCTCTCTCATCCTTGTCATATGTAGACATGAGGAGAATAATATTCAGATTCCTACATGAAATGTCACTTTCAAGCCAAGTTTGATCAGTGTCTCTCTTCTCCTGAGAGAGCGTTCTGTCATTACCATGCTGCTAGTGCACAATGTACAATTCCCAGAAGTTACTGAAATCAGGGTCTATCATACTCAGAACCCACCTATGATAATTATTAGTAAAGACTTGTGGACTAAATGTATTAATATATACCCTTATGTATTTATCCCTCCCTTTCAATATCTACTATATGTCCAATTGTTTTCTATACTTGCAATTTTTCTCATTATGTTGAAGCTGCGTGTGTATTCTTGTGTGGGGGTAAGCAGTTAATAAAGATGCATTGAATGTATAACAAAAGACTATTGCCAGAAAATATCTTTGTATGCTTTTATCTTTTTTGGATCCATCTATAGTGATATGTGTTGCATTGTTGTTTCCTCAGATTATCATAGTAATACATTTTTTTCTGTTACCTTTGTGCTGGCAGGCATAGATATTGTAGTTCCCATTCAAAGACTGTAGTTGGGGCACCTGGTTGGCTCAATTGGTTGAATGTCAAACTCTTGATTTCACCTCAGATCAAGGTCTCAGGTAGTGGGATTGTCCCCAGCAAGCTCTGCACCAAGCATGGAAAATGGCATCAGCCATCCTCTAGTATCAGATACTAGAGTGTCAGTATCAGAAAAATACTCTCTTACTCAGAAAAAAAAAAATGCATAGTAATTCCAGATTCTAGATTTCTCACTTTGTCCAGCCTTTACACATAGCCAATAGAATCCCAACACTAAAGTCATTTGAATAAGTCTTTGTATTGGCTGTGAGTTCTCATCTACTGATTGCCTCTGTGAATTTCTTTATTTTAAAATTCTTTATTAGTTCATTTATTTGATTTTAATTTTACTCTTTCTAATTCCATAAGTATGCTTAATTCAGTGTTTCTCTATGTTTGCAGTTTTGGGCAGGGTAGGGGGGAGATTGTACATTCCTGTTTTTATTCAAACTGTCATCCTGGCTAGAAACCCTCAATATATCAACTTAGTATTATCTGATAACAAACTAGCATTTTTATTGCAATATAATTTCATAAGACTCCATGTTATGTATTGAAGTCTTCAAAATTCTAGTGGAAGAATAGTATACTTTTCTAATAATTTTCAATGATGAATAAATATTCATCATTTCAATGATTAATAAATATTAATAAATGTGTATTTCACACCTACCAGTGGTGGTATAATTTGGATTGGCAATAAAATTACAAAACTCAGAAAGGTTTCATCCAGTACTAGATTTCCTTAGTGTACAGAAGGATATAGGGAATGGAAATCAGTATGCACGGTATATTCTGCCTTGTTAAGTGCCCCACAGTGATGTGAATGCAGGTTCTTAGTTCTCCATATTTTGCTGTGTGGGAACAGGGCCTGGTTACTGGACACAGGACCTATGTTTGTCAATGACTTAATTGTTACGTAAACATTCTTGAAGCAATCAATTTCACTTTGGAATCAAATTATAGAAGATTTTCAGGTCTGATGACTCAGGTTGGAAAAACAATTCTATAAAGTCAGCCAAACCCAAATATTTTACTCATAAATCCCCTGTTTTCTACTACCACATCACAGCCATTTATAAGACCTATTCTATGTCTGCTTCAAAAACATCTCAGTAATATCTTCAAAAAATTGATTTAAGGTTTTTTGGTGTTATTCTCTAGCTTATATTCCCATCTTTTATTAACATTATATTGATAGAAATACATGAGCAATATTCTCCTTGGTAGTGGAAATTCAATACAGCTTAGACAGACATGAGACCGTTTATACAACTGAACCAAGTTATACAAAGTTATGCAATGAAAGAAATAACGGGTTAATGCAGCCACTAAACCATGTGTGAAGGGCTTTAAGAAACTGAGATTTCTTTTTTAATGGGTTTCTCCTATGAACAGATGAATCCTCAACATAGGACCAGAATTTTTTTTCCGATGCACATCCCATTTGCAATTTGTTCCACATGCAAAACACATTAGGAATCTAAGCAGTCCAGTGATTTCCAAAAAGCCTTGAAATGACATTGATGTGAATTCCTTTTAAAAAATAAATCCTCAAGTTCAGGAGACATTTTCTTATTTACGTGATTAATTTTTATCATTGATGAGTTTTACAAAAAAAAAAAAGAAAGAATTCAGTTAGCATTATAGTAGATATTTAATGAATATTGCTTTCTGCAGTGAACTGCTTTTAAACTGACACTCAAGAATCTCCTCTGAAACATTTGTTTTTCTATGATTTTGCATATTAACTCATGAATCTATTTCATAACTAAGATAGCTTTCTCTTTACAAAACAACTTGATCACTCCTTCCTGGATCTGATTGGTCTTGGCTCCATAAACAATTGGGTTCAGGGTAGGAGGCAACATCAAATAAAGATTAGCAATGAGGATATGAACGTGGTGGGGAATGTTTTGTCCCCCAAAACGGTGAGTAAAAATGGTGAACAAGGCTGGAACATAAGTGATCACAATGGCACATATGTGGGATGTACAGGTACTGAAGGCTTTCTGCCGAGCATCTGCAGATGACAAACTCACCACTGCCCTCAAGATCATAGTGTAAGACACAAAAATACAGAACATATCAAAGCCCCCAATCAGGAGAGCAACCATCAGACCATAGACAGCATTGACCTTGAAATTGCCACAGGACACCTTGGCCAC
>NW_024083268.1:0-16366 GCF_003009895.1 Hyaena hyaena | reverse complement strand
TGATGGGGGAGGGGCACAAAGAGAAAGACTCCTGAGTCATGGGATGAATGACATTGTGGGTCCCAGGGCCCTGGAGATTGGTCCAAGCTGTTGAGGGAAGGAGTCAACCGGGAACTGGGAGCGACTCAGGTCAGTTGTGCAAGCCCAGATTCTGGGCGGGGTGTGGTCGGCACCCCGACACTGACAGGGCCTCCCAGGGCCATACTGTATGGGGAGCGGTGCCCTTGACAGCATCTGCCAGCGGAGCTCGGGGTCCTGCCCGGGCCCCTCGTAGTGACCAGGGGGAGCACTGAGAGCCTCCAGGGCTCAGGCGGTCCATGGGTGGCCGTCCCCAGCAGGGGCCTGGGGGAAAGTTGACCCCTTGTCCAGAAGCCTTTTCCTCTGTCCTCATCCTTCTTCAGGGACACAGCAGGAGGGGGGTGGCTGAGCCCTGGGCTTAGGGTGACAGGGTTGATGGTGCCAGACCCTGGGCACTGTGCCTACTTTCCCAGGGGTGGCCCCAAGCCAGCGACCGCAGCAGAAACGGTCCCCACCTGACTCCAGACCAAGGAGTGGCAGCTGCGGGGACCCAGGGGACAGCTCTGTGGGCCCCCTGTGTCCCCTGGAAGCACCTCCCCGGAACGTTCTGGGTTTGGAAGGCCCTACGTGCTCGGTCTGCCTGGGTCCCTCACCTCATTGTGCAGGATGCCCTTGAGTTGGCCAGGAGGGACCCCGGAGGCACCCTCGGGGAGCTCGACCTCGTAGCAGAGGTACGTCTTCTTTTCCCAGTTTTTCTGGTCGAAATTCTGCAAGAAGGTGTCCTTGTCCAGCAGGCAGCTGCGAACAAAGGGGTGAGGAAGAAGCTCAAAGACACGGGCTCCCCCTGAGTAAGGAGTGTCCTCTTGCTGATGTATGTGTGGAACAGAAGACAGAGTTTACGGAAATAAAGATGCTTAGATCTTTAGGAACCTAAACTATTTCTTATGCGCTCATTGACATTTGCCGATTTCTTTGGATCCTCCACCCCATTCTCCCCCGCGGCCCTGCTCCCCATGTACTGGCCAGACCCATAGAGGACAGGCTTCT
Organism: Hyaena hyaena; assembly: GCF_003009895.1. Lineage (NCBI taxonomy): Eukaryota > Metazoa > Chordata > Mammalia > Carnivora > Hyaenidae > Hyaena > Hyaena hyaena. Next base: position 15,301 of record NW_024083268.1, on the reverse strand, counting down.
GCTCGCTTTGCTGGGGCCTCCCAGCCCCCCTCTGGGGCCCCTGAGGGGCTTTTGCAAGGCCAGCCGGGTCCACTGTCAGGGGCTCACTAGGAGCAGCACAGGACACGCGACCCTCCAACGGGGCCTCTGTGTCCGCCCGGGGTTGGCTCCGACCACATCCCCTGGCCTCACAGTCCCATCCCTGTCCCCGCTGACCCACTCCCCTGGGCCTTTCCCTCCAGGCTTCAAGGTTAACCCGTGCCTCACGGTGCCCCAGGGCCCGGCACATGCCTGTGCAGAGAAGATACCAGAGGCTATTCTTTTTAAACAATCATGGGAATTTCTGTGATATGAAATTATTGCGTGCCCTTTACAACCCCGAGATGGGAAAGCGTCTCGATCGAAAGAGACCTCCTGGCCCCGGGCTCAGAAGGGATCCCCAAGCAGAGAGGATGGATTCCCTAGGCGAGCAGGAGAGGGGACGAACAGCGGCATCGGGTGGAGTCCCGGGAGCCTGGAGAGGCTGGCGGGGCAAGCAGACTGGGCATCCGCCGAGCGGGCACAGCGGGCCCGGGACGGGGCAGCAGGAGGAGGCAGAGAGGAGGGGCCCCGGAGGCCGGGAGGAGACTGGAGGGAGTGGTGGGTCCCCGTCAGCCCTGAGCAGGGGCTCCGGAACAGGTGCGATGCAGGGGGCAGCGGTTACCTGTCCCAGGCCGGGGGGCCAGCATCCATGTCCGTCCCTTCACGGTCTCCGGCTCTGTGTCCCATAGCGTCCATGTGGGTCCCTTCACGGTCTCTGGTTCTGTGTCCGCTACTTCTCTGCCCGGTCACGGTCTGTGCCCTCCCCTCGGGGTGCTCTGGATGGGCCTGGGAGCCTTATATGTCATCAGAGCTCCTGGGAGCTGCTGAGTTGGCATCGCTGGGCCCCACCCCTTCCCAGACTCAGGCCATGCATGCCACCCTCCCGGGCGTCAACCTAGGAGGAGCTTCTCTGCCCACTGCCACATCCCTAGGTCCTCGGGGTCAAGTTTTGGTTTCCCCGTTCTGACAACACCCCTTTCTACCTGGAAGCCTCAAGGAGGACCAAGGGAAAGGAGGTCGGGGATGGTGTGGTCTCTCTGGGCAGCAGGGACCCGCGGGGCAGGTGGCGAGAGGACAGGTGTCTGTACCTTGACTTAGGACATGGAGGCCCAAGGGCAGGCTTCGGATCCCTGAGTCCCCTCCAGTCACCCGGGTGGGCGTGGCCTGGCCCAGGCTCCCTAGACCCGCTGGTTGAGACACCTGCACAGCCTGCACATGACAGGTGCCAAGAAGGGCGGGAGCATCTGGTCTAATTCGCCACAGCCTGGCCTTCAGCCCTGGCCCTGGGAACGGAGGAGGACAAAGGTGCCCAGCTGTCCTTAGCAGCCCCCTCCCCAGTGAATGACTGCCACCTGGGCATGGAGCATGTCACCCTGTTACCCGCAGGAGGAAAGAAAGTCTCCCAGAGGTGATGGGCTTGGCCAGGACGCCACGGGGAGCAGTCTGATGCAGGGACACAGGGATGCAGGCCTCCCGCAGGGCGGCCACTGTGCTCTTTCCGTCCACCTCCAGGCCCCAAGGAAGGAGCTCGATTTGTATCCCAGCCCCGAACAGATTCCTGAGCCCCAGCTGGCTGGCTGTCTCTGCGGAGCTGCCCCTCTGTCCCACGGACTCCCCCATCTGGCTTCCCTTAGGCCCCCCGGCCCTGCCCCATGGTCCTCCTCCCCACCCCCCAGGAGGATGTGTCTGTGTCAGGTAACGCTGGGCAGCCTGCCCTGAGTCACACCTTGGCCACCTGCACCTAGAGCCAGTCTGCTCACCCTCCCAGTCTGTCTAGTCATGTCCCGATGGCGAAACCCAGCGTCCCTCCTTCTCAGGTGGGCACCCCTGGTCCTGGATAGACGGAGGGTGTCCCCCTCCCCCCACCCCAGACCTGTGCCTTGGTCCCTCCCGTCTCCCCATCCTCTAATCTTGACACTGACTCCTGAGTGCCTAGGTGGTCTCCAGGTGCAAGCTTATCTTGGGGGTGCAGATGGTGCCCACACTCCCCAGGTCACAGCCTATGCACCACAGAGCACACACACCGAGCATTCTCCTGCCCTCCTGAGACTCGGCCTTCATCCCTCCCTGGCTTGGGGTTGCAGAGACCCCTGGACCCCTGAGAATTTCCCAACAGGGTCCCCAGCTCTTCCCTTCCTGTGGGAAGGATGTGGCAGTGATGCAGTCCCCGTTGTCCCTCCGGACCCTCAGACTGTCTCCAGTCACTCTACTTACCTGAGTGAGCACTTCTGTTGCCTCCCAGGTGGGAACTCTGGGCCAATGTCCCAGGCTGGGGCACAGGGTGGCTCAAGGAGTGTGGGGTTCTGCTGTACAAACCCCTTGCCCTCGGAGGCCCTGGAAGGGCAGAGAACCTCCTCCACCACACCTCTGCCTTCCCAGGTGGCTCCTGCAGCCAGAACGCCAGCTTCTCACTGGGCTCAGCCCTGCGTCCCTAGTTCCCTGAGCAAATGTGCCCTTCAGTCATTCTGGCGCTATTTGTAGGGAGACCAATGTGGGGGGGGGCTCCATTGCAGGGAGGGCACTTTGCTCCTGCCTCCCCAGGAGCACTCTGCCCAGTGGTCTAGCTCCTGTCAGCACCTTGGAGGTCTCTGGTTCTGGAATGTTCCCCGGCACCCCCTCCTTCCCTGCTCCTCTGGCCCCTGCCTGGCCCGATCACCTTTGCACTGTCTTCTCCCTGCTGCCGCCTGGCTGGCCTCTCAAATGCAGACAAGACTGGGTCGAGAAGTCGTTTTGAAGTGAGTGACCAGAATATAGGTGGTAAGAGGATCCCTGTCCCGGGAAAACGAGAGGGAGCATCACGGGTCACGAGGCTTTTGCTCTTCTCCCAAAGGTGTACATCCTGAGCCACGTGTCTGAGTCAACGCAACACGGGGCTGGAGCGTGGGGAAATCCCACCTGAGATCAGGTGTGCTTCACCTCTGTTCTCCTGCCCCTTGCCCTTTCCCAAAGGACTCCCGCCCCAGCGTCCTTCTGCATGTCCTCTCTGGAGGCGACAGAGGCCCAGGGGCTAGTCCTCCCTGTCCCCATCTCCCTAAGCTCAGGGGAGGGACATGCTTCGATGAAGGGCACGGTAGAGACTAGTGATGAACTCTGGGCCCAGGAGTCTGTGCTCGACACCGCTGACTGTGGTGAGGACCTAAAAGCTCGCAGCTTACCTCAGTCCCTGAGGCAAGAAGTCAGAGGAGGGCAGTCCTGTCCCCACTGGGGGAATGACAGCACCCCTCCCCCAGGTCTGTCTCTGGAAAACTGAGTGAAAATGTGAAAAGATCCCTACATCCAGCCTGAGATCTCCACCAAAGTGTGCGAAGGTCCAAGAAGGGAAGGAAGGATCTGGGTCCCCCATGAGAGTGGATGTGTGGTCCCCGGATGTACAGGCCAGGCCAGGACTAGTGTCCTCCTCTGTCAGGAAAACTGGGAACAGGGCGGGCTTCCCCGGGGAATGGGGGAGCCCAGACAGGGGTCAGAGAGACAGACTGGGGTCAGTGGAGCCCAGGGAGGGTGCAGGGTCCCCCCAACCTGAGTTCTCTGGGACTCAGGGATGGAAGGTCCAGTTAGTGTCTGGAGTCCAGGCCAGGGTCCCAGCTCTGCCTCCCCTGAAGGTGGCCCCCTCTCCCTAGAGCCTGGTGGGCGGTCAGGCTGGAGGTGCCCCACCCAGGGTTGAATAGTGTTCCCAGGTTGTATCGTGTCCCCTTTCCAGTGCCTTGGGTCCCTGTGTCTTGGCCAAAGCTCTGAGAGACGGGGTCCTAGGGAGACGGGGTCCTGGGGAGATGAGGTCTGGGAAGATGGGGGGCAGGTCTTCCCAGCCCTCTGACGACACTGACTGTGGGGACCCTGATTGCCCCCTGTGCCCAGAGTGACTGCATTGTGGACTTTTTAGTGACTTGCTCCAGCGATAGAGGTGGGGCCGCAGAGTCTGGAAATCAAAACCAAAGGATTTATTTGATGATGAGTTTCTCTGAATAATCATTTCCTGTCATGGTGACAGTGCTTCTGGGTGTGTCTGCTGAGGATACCGAAGAAGTTTCTTTTTGTTACGTCACTTCGTGTGTGTGTGTGTGTGTGTGTGTGTGTGTGTTGTGGGTCAGGCACAGCTGTGTGCCAGGCCCCATATTTGTAATGTACGGATGCCTGAGTTCTCACGGGACACCCTCAGGTGAATCCACCAGCTGTAATCAGGCATAAACCACTGGTCACAGAGCAAGGCAACAGTGCCAGAGTCCCTGGGGACAGGCACAGCCTTGCAGCCACCCCCGACCCCTCTGCGGCCCCTGCACTGCAGTCGGATCAGTGGTGCAAGCACCTGGTCCACTCCTCCGTAGCAGCGGCTCCGTCTCTTGCTGGCCGCTGCTCTCCCCTGCCCCTCTCTCTGTGCACAGCCCTACACCATCCTTCGCCCTGCTCCTTCCTCAGGAACCCGCCTGTCCTGAATCTCGGTGGTGACCCCTCTGCTGAGGCCGCTGCCAGCCCCACCTCCCTCACGCTGGGCTGCACATGGAATGAGCCAGAGCATTCGGAACACGGGTGGATTAGCTGGTAATTGAGGGATTTATTTTTCTTTCCAGACTAAAACACAATTTATATTCTTTTAAAAAACTATTTTTAGGGGCGCCTGGGTGGCTCAGTCGGTTAAGTGTCCAGCTTCAGCTCAGGTCATGATCTGATGGTTCGTGGGTTCGAGCCCCGCGTCGGGCTCTGTGCTGACAGCTAGCTCAGAGCCTGGAGCCTGCTTCGGATTCTGTGTCTCCCTCTCTCTCTGACCCTCCCCTACTCTCTCTCTCTCTCTCTCTCTCTCTCTCAGAAATAAATTTTTAAAAACATTTAAAAAATAAATAAAATTTTTAAAAATTAAAAAAATTTTTAAATGTTTATTTCTTTTTGAGAGAGAGAAAGAGACAGAGTGTGGGGGAGGAGAGGAAGAGAGAGAGACACACACAGAATCTGAAGCGGGCTCCAGGCTCTGAGCCATCAGCACAGAGCCCCACGCAAGGCTTCTGACTGTGAAGCACCCCCAGAGACACTTCTGGAGAAAGACTAAAGCTGCTGCTCAGACCCTGGGGCTACAGGAGGGATGATCGGCCTGGGAGCCTGGGGAGAGGCTTCTGGATGGGGTTGCAAGAAAGGAATATCACCAGAGAGGTGTGGGGTGTGTCCTGAGCAGGACCAGGGCCAGAAAGAAGGGCCTGGAGAGAGAGGAGGGTAAGGGGCCTGGCTGGGAGACCCCCACAGGAAGAGGCAGGCAAGCTGGAGGGCTCAGAGACGAGAAGGGAATAACGGAAAACAAACACAAAGGGCTGAGCCAGGGGAGGCAGGGGCCCCAAATTCCGACAGCATCCCTGACTTTTATAAAATGGAAATTTCTGTGCCATAGGGAACAGGGAGCCCGTGAGGGAACTCTTGCACCACACAGAGTGAATATCCAGATGCTTCATTTTTTACATTTAGGTGATTCTCCTCCCCATCTGAGAGCCCAGGAGCGCGCACACTGAGTACGACCGTGGGCACAGGAAAGGGAGGTCAGATGGATCCAGGAACAGACCCAGGAGTTCACGGACCCGAGGCCTTGGTCTCCATCCCCAGGAGAAGGGACCATCAGGGAACAGAAGGGACCATCACCATCTGGGCTTCACGGCCCAGAACCGGTGACACCCCTGGCTTTCTGGATTAACATCAGGTTGTCAGAGCCTGAGGAACGGAAACAGCCTCCAGATGCTTTCCTCAGAGAACCCAGAGGTGGGTGTGGAAGGGCCCTGCAAGGTTTTGTGTCATGGCGGCAGGGGACACCGGAGATGCTCGAAGCATCCACAGCTTTTCCTTGCCTGCCTATCTGCATCTCTCTGCAGCAGGTCCACAGTGGGAAAGCAGTAATATCAATAATACGAGTCAATCATCCCCTGGTTTTCTGTGCTGAGGGTCACCTCACCAGGGCACAGCGAAGTCGGGGCTCGACCCAGCCCAGAAGCAGGCCGGGAATAAGCCCTGGGAGCCCTGGGCTGAAACAGAAAGTTTCTGACCAAGGATAGTGCCCCGTGGGGAAGAGAGACGCCAGCGTGTGACTCATACCAGCTTACTTCTCCTCCCGGGCTGAGGTGAGGCTGGTCACCTTGCCTCTGTCTCAGCCAGGAGGCTGACTCCTGGAGGTGGCACTATGCCCGGACACCCCGGGAACCCCCGGACACAAATAGATGACAAAAACCTGGCCTCTGTGACAACTCTCTGCATAAAGTGAACCCAGTCACCTCATGACCCAACGCGCACACACACAGATACTCCTTCAAGCACAAACATAAGAAAGAGGAAGGACCCCAGGAGTATAGGACACTCCCAGCTGCCTATCTGGGCTCGAGCGAACACAGAATGCTGACAGTTTTCGGAGCCTGTTTACAGGAAACATCTGATCATGACACAGATTCTTTAGTTTTGATTTCTAGACTCTGACAGCAGCTACGGACACAGGGACTCCGGGGTGCTGGAAAAGGGTGGCATGATATAACCCAGAAAACTACTCACCTGGGTGTGTGTATTCTGCTGTGTGTGAAGGCTGTGACCTGGCAAGAGTGGGCGCCAATCAGGACGCCCCACATAAGCCCTATCCTGAGACTAGCTGGGCCCCCAAGGGAACAGTGTCACCGCTAGAGGGCCAGGATCCAAGGATGGGGGAGATGGGAGGGGCCAAGGCACAGGTCCGGGGTAGGGGGACACCCTCCATCTATACAGGACCAGGGGTGCCCACCTGAGAAGGAGGGACGCTGGGTTTCACATTCAGGACATGACCAGATAGCCTGGGAGGGTGAGCAGACTGGCTCTCGGTGCAGGTGGCCGAGGTGTGACTCAGAGCAGGCTGCCCAGTGTTACCTGACACAGACACTACCTCCGAGGGTGGGGGGAGGGCGGGGTAGGAAGGACCATGGGGCCAGACCAGGGGGGCCTAAGGGAAGCCAGATGGGGGAGTCCGTGGGACAGAGGGGCAGCTCCGCAGAGACAGCCAGCCAGCTGGGGCTCAGGTTTCTGTTCGGGGCTGGGATACAAATCGTGCTCCTTCCTTGGGGCCTGGAGGTGGACGGTAAGAGCACAGTGGCCGCCCTGCGGGAGGCCTGCATCCCTGTGTCCCTGCATCTGTCTGCTCCCCGTGGCGTCCTGGCCAAGCCCTTCTCCTCTGGGAGACTTTCTTTCCTCCTGCGGGTAACAGGGTGACATGCTCCATGCCCAGGTGGCAGTCATTCACTGGGGAGGGGGCTGCTAAGGACAGCTGGGCTCCTTTGTCCTCCTCCGTTCCCAGGGCCAGGGCTGAAGGCCAGGCTGTGGCGAATTAGACCAGATGCTCCCGCCCTTCTTGGCACCTGTCATGTGCAGGCTGTGCAGGTGTCTCAACCAGCGGGTCTAGGGAGCCTGGGCCAGGCCACGCCCACCCGGGGTGACTGGAGGGGACTCAGGGATCCGAAGCCTGCCCTTGGGCCTCCATGTCCTAAGTCAAGGTACAGACACCTGTCCTCTCGCCACCTGCCCCGCGGGTCCCTGCTGCCCAGAGAGACCACACCATCCCCGACCTCCTTTCCCTTGGTCCTCCTTGAGGCTTCCAGGTAGAAAGGGGTGTTGTCAGAACGGGGAAACCAAAACTTGACCCTGAGGACCTAGGGATGTGGCAGTGGGCAGAGAAGCTCCTCCTAGGTTGACGCCCGGGAGGGTGGCATGCATGGCCTGAGTCTGGGAAGGGGTGGGGCCCAGCGATGCCAACTCAGCAGCTCCCAGGAGCTCTGATGACATATAAGGCTCCCAGGCCCATCCAGAGCACCCTGAGGGGAGGGCACAGACCGTGACCGGGCAGAGAAGTAGCGGACACAGAACCAGAGACCGTGAAGGGACCCACATGGACGCTATGGGACACAGAGCCGGAGACCGTGAAGGGACGGACATGGATGCTGGCCCCCCGGCCTGGGACAGGTAACCGCTGCCCCCTGCATCGCACCTGTTCCGGAGCCCCTGCTCAGGGCTGACGGGGACCCACCACTCCCTCCAGTCTCCTCCCGGCCTCCGGGGCCCCTCCTCTCTGCCTCCTCCTGCTGCCCCGTCCCGGGCCCGCTGTGCCCGCTCGGCGGATGCCCAGTCTGCTTGCCCCGCCAGCCTCTCCAGGCTCCCGGGACTCCACCCGATGCCGCTGTTCGTCCCCTCTCCTGCTCGCCTAGGGAATCCATCCTCTCTGCTTGGGGATCCCTTCTGAGCCCGGGGCCAGGAGGTCTCTTTCGATCGAGACGCTTTCCCATCTCGGGGTTGTAAAGGGCACGCAATAATTTCATATCACAGAAATTCCCATGATTGTTTAAAAAGAATAGCCTCTGGTATCTTCTCTGCACAGGCATGTGCCGGGCCCTGGGGCACCGTGAGGCACGGGTTAACCTTGAAGCCTGGAGGGAAAGGCCCAGGGGAGTGGGTCAGCGGGGACAGGGATGGGACTGTGAGGCCAGGGGATGTGGTCGGAGCCAACCCCGGGCGGACACAGAGGCCCCGTTGGAGGGTCGCGTGTCCTGTGCTGCTCCTAGTGAGCCCCTGACAGTGGACCCGGCTGGCCTTGCAAAAGCCCCTCAGGGGCCCCAGAGGGGGGCTGGGAGGCCCCAGCAAAGCGAGCAGAAGCCTGTCCTCTATGGGTCTGGCCAGTACATGGGGAGCAGGGCCGCGGGGGAGAATGGGGTGGAGGATCCAAAGAAATCGGCAAATGTCAATGAGCGCATAAGAAATAGTTTAGGTTCCTAAAGATCTAAGCATCTTTATTTCCGTAAACTCTGTCTTCTGTTCCACACATACATCAGCAAGAGGACACTCCTTACTCAGGGGGAGCCCGTGTCTTTGAGCTTCTTCCTCACCCCTTTGTTCGCAGCTGCCTGCTGGACAAGGACACCTTCTTGCAGAATTTCGACCAGAAAAACTGGGAAAAGAAGACGTACCTCTGCTACGAGGTCGAGCTCCCCGAGGGTGCCTCCGGGGTCCCTCCTGGCCAACTCAAGGGCATCCTGCACAATGAGGTGAGGGACCCAGGCAGACCGAGCACGTAGGGCCTTCCAAACCCAGAACGTTCCGGGGAGGTGCTTCCAGGGGACACAGGGGGCCCACAGAGCTGTCCCCTGGGTCCCCGCAGCTGCCACTCCTTGGTCTGGAGTCAGGTGGGGACCGTTTCTGCTGCGGTCGCTGGCTTGGGGCCACCCCTGGGAAAGTAGGCACAGTGCCCAGGGTCTGGCACCATCAACCCTGTCACCCTAAGCCCAGGGCTCAGCCACCCCCCTCCTGCTGTGTCCCTGAAGAAGGATGAGGACAGAGGAAAAGGCTTCTGGACAAGGGGTCAACTTTTCCCCAGGCCCCTGCTGGGGACGGCCACCCATGGACCGCCTGAGCCCTGGAGGCTCTCAGTGCTCCCCCTGGTCACTACGAGGGGCCCGGGCAGGACCCCGAGCTCCGCTGGCAGATGCTGTCAAGGGCACCGCTCCCCATACAGTATGGCCCTGGGAGGCCCTGTCAGTGTCGGGGTGCCGACCACACCCCGCCCAGAATCTGGGCTTGCACAACTGACCTGAGTCGCTCCCAGTTCCCGGTTGACTCCTTCTCTCAACAGCTTGGACCAATCTCCAGGGCCCTGGGACCCACAATGTCATTCATCCCATGACTCAGGAGGTTCTCTCTTTGTGCCCCTCCTCCATCACCCCTGCACAGGGAGCATTTTGTTAGTCCCTGGTGCTCAGCGCAGGGCAAGGGCCAGAGCAGAGGCTTATGGGAGTCCCGGCCCACAGAGGGCAGTGGGGCTCAGGGGAGCATCCCTCCCGGGAGGAAGCACCCACTTCCATGGCATCAGGTCCGCGACCTGGGAGCCCACCTGGCCTCCTCCCTCCCCACTAGGTGAGCTTCCTGAGCCCCCTCCTTTGGGCACAAATTAGCTGGGGCTCCACGAACCCATTGGTCAAGTTGAATCCCATTTTAAGGCAACGGTTTAGAGCCAAACTTCATGCAAATCCCATGATGCTTGAAATCACAACAATTTCAGTGAAAACCCATCAGGTCAGGGAGGCACAGTCCACAGTGAGTGAGGCCGAATGCCAAGCCTTCCCCACCCCTGGTCCAGGCCCTGGCAAAGCACCGTGTCCTGTGCTGGTCCGGGAGGGCTGGTGGCGCTCGGGCCATGGATGCCACCTGAATCCCATCGCTCTGCACGCTGAGGGGGGCCCTCCTCCAATTCTGTGCTGGAGGCCCAGACCTGCCCCACCTCCCGCTGGTCCCACGCTCCCCTGCATTCCCAGGCAATGACACAGCCTTTCCTGCCTCTACTGTACCTAGCCTGCCCAGGGAGAGCAGCAGCGAGGGTGCCACTCGGAGATGTGTCTCCTCGAGCTGATCCAGTCCTGGGAGCTGGGCTCCGAGCTGCCCTACAAGGTCACCTGCTTTCTGTCCTGGAGCCCCTGTGCTACCTGTGCCGATCAATTGGCCCAGTTCCTGGTCAAGAACAAACACGTGACCCTGAGGCTCTTCGCCTCCCGCCTCTATACCAAGGAAAGATACGAGGACTGGTTGCGCGTCCAGAAAGGATATGAAGACGGGTTGCGCACCCTGCAGCGTCACGGGGCCCACATCGCCATCATGACCTCCACGGGTCAGTGTGACCTCCCGGGGTGGGCGGTGGGCAGGGAGAGGCCTGGGGGTTCTTGCTACGGAGGAGTGGACAAGAGAGGTGTTCCTGGTGGAAGCCTCTGGTGGCCGCACAGGGAAGGCTGACCTGGGACAGCAGGGGACAGCAGAGTACACTGGAGGAGAGAGTTTGGGCCCGGAGAAGTGTCCGGAAGTGGGGGAGATAGCGGGCCTGCGAGAGACGTGTGTGTCTGGAGGGAAGGGGAATCGGGCGGGCTGGCGCCCCGGGCTGAAGAGACGGTCCCGGGGGTGAAGGGGTCCCTGGGGGACAGAGGGCAGTGGCGCCGATTCGAGGGGCAAAGCCTGTGCCTGAGAGTCACGCAACCTGTGGCCCCTGTGGCCCGGCTCCCCTCCCGCCCCGCCCCTGCAGACTTTGAGCACTGCTGGGAAACCTTCGTGGACAACCAGGGAAAACCGTTCGAGCCCTGGGACACGCTGGTCTCCCAGAGTCGGTTGCTGTCTGAGAGGCTGAAGAACATCCTCGAGGTGAGGGGCCTCCCTCGGCGCTGCCTCTCCCGCCCTCCTCCATGCCCTGCTCGCCCCGGCCATTCCCTGTCCCCCTCGTCCTCCCCGGGGTTACCTGCCCCTTCCCAGGGTGCCAGCCTCCTGCCTCTGCTCCCCACCTCCCTGTGTCCCCCTCCCTCCCATCTTTGCGGCTGCCAGTCCACTGCTGGGTGCCCCGCGTCCCCCTGTGTCCCTGACCGCACCCTTCACCTCCCGCCTCTTGTCCTGGAGCAGAAGCCTGAGGATGGAAGGCAGTCTCGCTAAGATCGCAGGAGACCTCTGTCGGACAGCAGAATACATCACTTCCTCCCGAGAAATGTACACTTGGCCTTCACCGCCCTCTGTGGATGGATGTCAAGAAGCCAGCGAGAGGCAATGGGCCCACAACAAATAGTCTTAAAAAAAAATAAAAACGGAGTAGATTTACTGGTCATTGAAAATCTATCTTCTGTTCCAAATGTACATCATAAAGATTGCCCTCAATGCGGTCAGAAGCGTTTCCAGAGTTTAGGGAAGTAACTACTTTAATCGATTTTAAATGCAAAACGATAAAATGAAATGTTAAGGATCTTCTACCAATGTTTTTCTCTGTGAATGTGTCATGAAGTTCCAAGTGCTATAGAAAAGGAAAACAAAAAACAGAAAAGAACTTGCAAACCTTCGCAAACCTGCCATCGCCTCTTCTTCTTGGTGACCCTTCAGGGGGACCAGGTCACACAAATCCCTCTGTTGGGGATACAGACTGGCGAACCTTGGGGGGCGGGATCTAGAAATGAAAAGCTCCCCCTACAAGCCATCCTGTTAGCAGCACTGGTTGGAATGGAGGCCACGCTCTGCAAGAGAACAGAAAGAATGAGTTTCTGGGGAGGAACCGCACCTCTGAGGTCGGGTGGGGGCGTGAGGCTCTCCAGTCCTCACCCCTCCTGACTGCCCTGGCCTGGGGAGGAGGCCAGAGGGAGGGGCCTCCATGCCCAGAAGCAGAGCTCTGCCCCTTCCTGCCGCGGGGCACACGGGGCACAGACAAGGGGCTGGACTGGCCCCCAGGAGGGACCCCCTGCCCAGGCTCCCCATGGGCCTCCCGCTGATCCTGTGGAATGCAGACCCCCCTGAGGGCACCCCCGGGGGCAGGAGGGCCTGCACGAGGCCTTCCAGAGGGACAGCAAGGGTCCCCGGTCCCTCCTCACAGGCGTCTGCCCACCTGTCAGGGCCCAAAGGCTGTCCCAGCCTCCCTCTCACAGTGACCTAAGGGGCTGAGGAAGGAGTCCTTTAGGGTGAGACCCTGCAGGGACCGAGAGTAAGGGACCGATGGCCATGGCTGTGGGGGCGGGGGGACCCAGTCAGGGAGGGCCGGCACCCCAAAGGGGAAGACCCGGCCGAGCACAGTGACACAGAGATGGAAGAAAAGGAGGGTGAGGGGCGTGCGGGGCGTGGGGGCCGCTGGGGAAGACAGGGAGGGGAGCCCAGGGGCCGGGCTGGGAGAGGGGGCTGCCCGCCACAGTGCTGGCCTGGAGGGGATGCAAGTTGGGGCCAAATGGCAGGAGACAGCGCTGCTGAGGGGCCTGGCTCCCCTCTCCTGTGCCCCGCTCCCCTCTGGGCCCTGGGTCCCCACGGCCGCCTGCTCCAGACGGCACCACCTCACACAGCAGGGCTCATCCGGGGTTGGGTGGTGGACAACCCACAGCCTGGGAGCCAGCGCGTCCTCTCATGGACAAGAACCCGGTCCCACCCTGAGGGGCGGCTCTGGGGACGCCCCATAAACATGGCTGTGCTCAGGGTTGCCTTAGAGTCATCTTGTGCGGCAGAGGGAACAAGACTGTCCGCGAGACTCCTGCCTGGAACACAGGGACAGGAATAGGGACCCACCGTGCTGTGTGACAGTGAAGTGACCAGGGCTTAGGATACGCCTGAGATGGTTGTTCTCTGACACACGCCTTCGCCAGTGCAGAACAGAGAGGCTCCATCTGGGTCCATGAATCCCCCAGTCGGCAAATACTCCATCGGCCTTGCGCCGCCAGGAGCAGGGAAGCCGAGCTGGGTGGGCAGCGTTGGGGTCTCAGTAGGGCGGTCATGGCTGGATCAGCACAGGCCCAGTCCCTGGTCAGGAGTTTTCCCTGACACGGAGGCCCCTCCTCCCCATGGGGCTCCTCCTGTCTGCCTGGTCCCGCCCCTGGGCCAGGCCGCTCCCCATGACTTGCAGACAAGCTCCCTGGGTCGGTGCCCTCACTTCCGGGCATCTTCCCCTTATGCAGCTGCAGCCGTGCCACGGAGTGTGCGTGTCCCCAGAGAGGACTGAGGCTCAGCCACGTGACGAGATGGATTGAGCAGGGGCTCCCTTCCCTCGCCTGACACTAGCATCTACATTCGGGGGCGTGTGCCCTGGCCAGGCTCAGCCATTTAATGCCCAAGTCTCTCCCGAATTTACCAGTCTCAGAGTAGGGAGTTATTGCCTAGCACACTTTGTCCGGAGGCAAAGTCCTTGTTCCCTTTTCCTGAGGTTTCTGGGGCAGGTGGTCTAAGTTCCAGAGTCATTCCTGGGGCTGTGCAGATCCGTTGCTTGCACAGAGAGAACTTTCTATGACCGGCTACAGGGTGTTAGATCAGGATGGGCAGAGTGGGGCAGAGAAGGACACTAGGGAAGCCCAGGTTTTTAGCCTGGAGGGACATGGGGGCTCGGCCTGGGGCAGTGCAGAGTCCTTGTGGGACACTTCAGGGCAGACGGAGGGACTGTGACAGAGCCAGACCGCAGGGAAACGTCTGCAGGGTTTCTGGACAGCATGAAGGCCGGTGGAGGGACAGGTGAGGACCAGGGAGGGACAGGGTGGGGGCCGGTGGAGGCCCCCAGTGAGGGGACAGGATCACGTGTCACCTGGAGAGCTAGGGGAGGACCCTCAAGGCCACGGGGCCTGGAGTCGTGGTGTGGGAGGGTCCAGACCCTGGGGTGCCAGCAGAGCACGAGCAGTGATGAAGGCCGTGGGCCCTATTACCTTTGACTTTGAGAAAAGCAACAAGCAATTTGGAACCTATGTAACTAAAACAGTATTCACATCACCTGCTGCCCTACACCTTCACCTGCTCGGTCTGCCTCTATGCCGGGAGACAGTCCAGGAACCTCCATCCGGGTCCCAGAGTGACCCGCTGAGCAGGCTCCGCACCGGCCCTGGGGACCTTGGCCCCGGCGCTTCTCTCTGACGCCACCACCCTGTCCCGTTCGCGGGACGACGGTTTCTGCATGATCCAAATAGGAGTCGGGTTCCCCAGGCCGTGCCTGGCTGGGAAACATCAAGAGGGGGCGGCACCTGAACTTGGCACTAACAGGACATCTTGGAGACACACAGGTGACATGGCACCCTCCCCCCAAGGGGGGTGGTTATCTGTGCTTCCTCCTGCGGGACAGATATCTGCATATCCTTAACATTTAAACTGCAGAAAGTCCTGGGTGTTTACGCAGCACAGGGTCTCTTGCTCTGATTGTAAAAGGGGAAGTGAGGGGGCTTCTCGCAGAGGGAGAGGCTGGGCAGGGCAGCGGGGAGAAGAACAGCGAGCCGAGCCCTCATCTTCCGAAGACGGGAGGCAAGGGGGGCCCTGGGCGGTGGACTGATGGAGAAATGGAGCTTAAGCTGCAGACGGAGGAGCTGAGGGTCAGGGCACAGCGATGTCCCTTCGAAGCTGGGAGCAGGGAAGGGGAGGCCCATGGTGCGGATTCTCCGCGTCAGAAGCCATGTCCGACGCCGCGGGTCCAGACCCAGCAGTCCAGGTGCCGCTGGGAAGCCCGGGATGGACCCTGAAGTGCAGCCAAGTGGCCAACGGTGGTGTCGGGCTGGTCTGGAGCCACAGGAAGAAAGACACTACTCTGGGTGCGGTTTGGGGTGTCTGTCCCTGTGATTTTGTGAGGCCGCATCCTGACGTTAGGGCCTTCTCGTTCCCTCTGGACAGGGACTCAGGCTCTAGAAAATGCTCCGTAATGAATGTCACAGGAAACACTCGACCTAGAGCGCTGGATAAATGTGATAGGAATCCCCAGGAAAGCAGTGACTGCTTCCCCGTGGCCCTGATTGTTGAACTTGTACACATGGCA
>NW_024083267.1:0-16410 GCF_003009895.1 Hyaena hyaena | reverse complement strand
TACGGTGTTTCTAACGGAGGTTTTTCTCCCCTGTGCGGAGGTTTTTCTGTTTCGGACTCTCTCCTTTTCCCCTCTCACTCCCCGTAGAGGGTAGAGGGGGATCGCCTCCCACCCTGGAGTCTCCGATCCCGGCCCGATTTTATCTGCCCCGGTTCGCACTCACGTTAGAAGGCTCTCTCAGTGGATTCTGCGTCCTTTTTCTCCCAATCTCTCAGGTTTTGTAAGGTTTCCAATGGCTTCATATCTTTTCTGTGTGATGTATGGGCGCGAGTGCACGTACGGAGCTCCTTACTTCTCCGCCATCTTGCCCTCTCTCTTATCGCATTTTCTAATCCTCATGCCTATTTTTATTTTCCATTCTGTCTGTAGCCATAGTTTCTTTGATGTCCCGTATGTTTTTTTCAAGCCCAGCTATTAATTTTACCGTTATTATTCTAAAATCTTGTTCAGTTATGCTGCTTATATCTGTTTTGAGCAGTTCATTAGCTGTCATTTCTTCTTGGAGTTTCTTTGGAGGAGAGGTTCTTTCCATGTTTTGGCTATTGTTGAGAGTGCTGCTATGAACATTGGGGTACATGTGCCCTTATGCATCAGCACTCCTATATCCCTTGGGTAAGTTCTTAGCAGTGCTGCTGCTGGGTTATAGGGGAGTTCTATTGTTAATTTTTTGAGGAAGCTCCATACTGTTTTCCAGAGGGGCTGCACCAGTTTACATTCCCACCAACAGTATAAGATGGTGCCCATTTCTCCACATCCTAGCCAGCATTTAGAGTCCCCTGATTGGTTCACTTTAGCCACTCTGACTGGCGTGAGGTGGTATCTCAGTGTGGTTTTGATTTGTATTTCCCTGATGAGGAGGGATGTTGAGCATCATTTCATGTGTCTGTTGGCCATCTGGATGTCCTCTTAGGAGAAGTGTCTGTTCATATATCTTCTGCCCATTTTTTCACTGGATTATTTGTTTTTGCGTGTGGAGTTGATGAGTTCCTTATAGATATTGGATACTAGTCCTTTATCTGATATGTCATTTGCAACTATCTTTTCCCATTCTGTCAGTTGCCTATTAGTTTTATGGATTGTTTCCTTTGCCGTGCAGAAGCTTTTTATCTTGATGAGTTTCAGCAGTTCATTTTTGCTCTTGATTCCCTTGTTAAGCTCCACACTCTTTGTAGCAATAGTTTCTCTGATGTCTTCCATGCCTTTTTCAAACCCAGCGATTAATTTTATGACTATTGTTCTAAATTCCTGTTCACTTTTGTTGCTTATATCTGTTTTGAGCAGTTCTTTACCTGTCATTTCTTCCTGGAATTTCTTTGGAGGAGAGTTCTTCCATTTCGTCATTTTGGTTAGCTTTCTATCTCTTGTTAATTTTAAAAGCTTGTTATACACTCTGACCCTGTAGGTGCTGCTGTATTAAAGGGGGCTCTTTGACTGACCAGGGCCTGTTCCTTCAGGTGTGTTCTCTGAATTTTGCCTCCTGGTTTCTCTTGTTGAGACTTTGGTTATTTTATTTCCATACTCATAATGGTATTTGGGACTTTCCACCGTGTGTACTTTGCCTTGTTTCTTGAGATATCCCTGCCAGCCATGTATGGGATTTAACACTTTCCAGGATGCCAGAGGCCCACTCCGTCAGGTCGAGGGGTCCATGAAGGATGGACGGTGTCGGCGAAGGAGGGATGAGAGAAACACGAGATTCTTTCTGGTCTCCAGCCAGGCCTCTCCACACTGTCCTGTTTAGTCCTCTTGAAAACTGGTCTCAGAGGAGGCAAAATGGCAGAGAATTAGGGAGCTCCATTTTGCTCACCTGCATCTCTCAAACAGAGAAGGCCCGAAGCCATAGGATACTGAACCACAGGACTCTGGTAGGAAAAGAGACAGAGTCCACTAAGAAGACAACCTAATAGGTGTGTGATTGAGAAATGGGGAAGATAAAAATGGGCCAGGACCCAGAGACACCGAGGGGAGGGATCCCCCTTCATGGAGAGCCACAGAGAGAAGAGGGGAAGACAAAGAGCGGCTTAAACTGCTCATAGAACTGTCCCTAGAGAAGAGAAAAATCTCAGCCTGGGATGGAGAGGGATCCTAACATCCTATCCCTAAACGCAGGGCATTCAGACAGTAATCCTATTTCTGGCTGTGGCGCTATCTTTGGACTGGGTGCCTGGGAGGCGGAACCGGGAGAAACTGCTCCACTGCTCTCCTGGATTGATCTCTGGCTGGGAAGTGGCCCAGCCTGAGGAATTACATTTCAGGTGGTATCAATAAAGCGTGTGGACTAAGATCTAGAAAGGAGACGGAGTTTGAGGCATAGAACATGGCCCACGTTGGCTACGCTCATAGCACAGGGAGATTGGACCCAAAAGAGTAATTTGCAACACTTGGTTTGAGAAGGGACTGAGGCACCACAATTTTTCTCCCCACAACCACCAAGATGGGGCCTCAGGGAGTGGCCCATGGAACCACAGTGGAGGAGAGATCTGCCTACACCAAACGATGCCCATACGCACTAGATAGCTCCTTTGGTGTTTTTTTTGTTTTGTTTTGTTTTTTGTTTTTGTTTTTGTTTTTTACCTGAGCCCAGGGCAAGACCAACAATGATGCATTGCCGTGGTTATTTCTACATCAATTCTTTCAGTTCAGATGGTATTTTCCCATACCTCATTCTTATCCTTTTCTCCACTAGACTGGGCACTCTAGACATTGCTTTGTTTAAACAGTCACATTTAATGCATTCTCTAGATGCATATTCTACACCTCCGTCATTACCTTCCTCTCTCTCTCTCTGGAATAATCAGATTATATAGTTTCTTTGGATAACATTATCTTCCTTTCTTTCTCCTTGCCTCCTACCATATTCTCCTCTTTCTTTCCCTGAATTAAGCCTATTAGTCTCGCTGCCTGATCGTTCTCCAATTTCGCTTTCTCCCTGTCCCTGTCATTTCTCACTTTGTATATGCTCTTCCATCAGCACTGTACACACTGTGCTCTCTATTTGTAGCTGGGATTGCTGGTTTTATGTGTTTAGACTGTCCTTTGTCTTTTGGGTTTTATTTTTCCCCTTTCAATTTGCTTGTTTGTTGGATTCGTCTGTGCGTTTGCGTGCCTTAGTTACCTGTGTGTTGTCTGTCTGTTTTCCTTTCCAGTGCTATCTCAAGAAACAAGCCAAAGTACACATGGTGGAAAGTCTCAAATATCACTATGAGTAAGGAAATAAAATAATGAAAGTCTCAAGAAATGAGACCAAGGGACACCATTAAAAGAACACTTCCTGAATGGACAGGCCCTGGAGAATCAATGACCTTTAATTTAGCAGTATGTGCAGGTGTATAGCACATCAAGCTTTTAAGAGGAGACAGAAAGCAAGACAAAATGATTAAATGGAAGAATTCTCCTTTAATGAAATTCCCGTAAAAACTAACAGCTAAAGAACTGCTCAAAACAGATAAAAGTAACATAACTGGACAAGAATTTAGAAAAATAGTCATAAAATTAATCGCTGGGTTAGAAAAGGGCATGGAAGACATCAGAGAAGCTACTGCAACAAACTATACACCTTAAAAATACTTATGATGAATTAAAAAGTGCTATAAATGAAGTGCATAATAAAGTAGAGGCATACAATACACAGACTGAAGAGGCAGAGAGGAGAATAGGTGAATTAGAAGACACAATTATAGAAAAAGAGGAAGTTGCGAATGAGAGAGATTAACTGGCCCAGAAGCACTAAAGGAGAGTTCGAGAACTGAGGGATACAATGAAACAGAACAATGTCCGTATCATAGGAATTCCATAAGAGGAAGAGAGAGAGAAAGGGGCTGAAGGGATACTCAACAAATTATAGCTGAGAACTTCCCCAATCTGGGGAAGGAAACAGACATTGAAATACAAGAGGCACAGAGAACTCCCCTCAGACGTAACTTAAATCAATCTTCTGCACGACATATCATAGTGAAACTGGCAAAATATAAGGACAAAGAGAGAATTCTGAAAGCAGCTAGGGAGAAAAGGGCCCTAAAATACAAAGGGAAACCTACCAGAGTGGTGATAGACCTATCTACTGAAACTTGACAGGACAGAAAGGAATGGCAGGAAATCTTCAATATGATGAACAGAAAAAAATATGCAGCAAAGAATCTCGATCCAGAAGGCCTGTCATTCAGAATAGAAGAAGAGATAAAGGTCTTCCCAAATAAACAAAAATTGAAAGAATTCATCACCACTAAAACAGCGCTACAAGAAATCCTGAGAGAGACTCTATAAGGGAAATGTTGCAAGGAACCCAAGTTATCAGAGACACCAGCACAGGCATGAATCCTACAGAGAACACAATAACTCTAAACCCATATTTTTCAATAATAACACTGAATGTAAATGGGCTAAATGCGCCAGTCAAAAGACATAGGGTAGCAGAATGGATAAAAAAAAACAAAACCCATCTATTTGCTGTCTACAAGAGACTCATTTTAGACCTGAGAACACCTTAGGATTGAAAGTAGGGGATGGAAAATATCTATCACTTGCCCAGAAGTCAAAAGAAAGCAAGAGTAACCATACTTCTATTGGACAAACTGGAGTTTAAACTAAAGGCAGTAACAAGGGATGAAGAAGAGCATTATATAATAATTACAGGGTCTGTCCATCAGGAAGAGCTAACAATTATAACTGTCTACACACCCAATTCAGGATCACCCAAATAAATAAAACAATTACTCACAAACATAAGCAAACTTATTGAAAACTATGTGCTAATAGCGGGGGACTTTAATACTCCACTTATAGCAATGGATAGATCAACTAGACAGAAAATCACTAAAGAAACAATGGACTTGAGAGGAGGAGGCAAGATGGCAGAGAAGTAGGGAGCTCTGTACATTATGCCTGCACCCATCTCTCAAACAGAGAAGGCCTGAAGTCGTAGTATACTGAGCCACAGGAGTTTGGGAAGAGAAAGAGACAGAGTACACTGGAAAGGAAACCGCATAAGTGTGTGAGTGCGAACTGCGGAAGATAAAAGCGGGACAGGACCCAGAGATACGGAGGGAGGGGAGGGAACCCGGCTTGCGAGCAGCTGCAGTGAGTGATTAACCAGCTAGTGCTGGTGAGCTGCAGTAAGTCCAGGGGAACGGAAAGAAAAGTTGAGATTGCTCATAGAACCGTCCCTGGAGAAGAGAAAAAAAACAAAACCTCAGCTTGGAAAGAGAGTGTTTTTAGCTCTGGGACCAGTTGCCCTGGTCCCTGAAGGCCTTAGGAAAACTGAACTGCCTAGCGCCCAGCACCATCCATTGTGACGGCGGCCCGGTGAACAGTCAGCAATGCCTGCGGCGGCGGCATCAACACGGTGAAGCGGTCCCCGCGCCCTGTGAAGCGGCAATGGTGCACACAACAGCGGCCCACTGAAGCAAGGGTGGCGCGCTACAGCGACTCAGACTCTGAGGACCTGAATTTGCTACGTTCCACGAACACACTCGGGTTGTATCACTGCTTGACCTTGGCAGATCTGAGGCTGCAACACTTCCCCCACCCCCACTCAACCCCCAGGCAACAGGGAAACAGCGACCAGCAGGACTGTTCAGGGCGGTATAACAAAGCCCGCGGACTGAGACCAGGAAAGAGGCAGGTTGTGGGGCATAGAACTCAGCCCACCTTGGCTACATCCTCAGTACAGGGCGATTGGACCAAAGAAGTGATTTGCAACGCTTGGTTGAGAAGGGACTGTGGCAACGCCATTCTTCTCCCCACAACCACCAAGGAGGGACCTCAGGGAGGCCAGCGGACACAGTGGAGACAAGACCTGCCTACACCAAACCACGCCCATCAACTCCAGATAGCTGTTTTGATGTTGTTGTCGCTGTTTTTACCTGAGCCTGGGTTTGCGTGTTTATTGGTTTTGTCTCTGTGTTTGTGTACCTGTGTTCCCTCTGTGGTTGTCTGTTTTTTTTGTCAAGGGCTACCTCAAGAAACAAGCCAAACTACACATAATGGAGAGTCCCAAATACCACTACCAGTAAGGAAACAAAATAACCAAACACTCCACAAGAGAAACCAAAATACACCATCCAAAAAACACTTCCTGAACAGACAGGCCCTGAACAGTCAAAAGAGCCCTCTCTAATACAGCAGAACTCGCAGAGGCCGTGTGTACAACATTCCTTTAAAATTAATAAGAGGTAGAAAGCTAGCCAAAATGACGAAACAGAAGAACTCTCCTCCAAAGAAACTCCAGGAAGAAATGACAGCTAGAGAACTGCTCAAAACAGATATAAGCAACATAACTGAACAAAACTTTAGAACAATAATCATAAAATTAATCGCCGGGGTTGAGAAAAGCATGGAGAACATCAGAGAAACTATGGCTACAAACAATATGGGGCTTATAAATAGTTATGGTGAATTTAAAAATGGCATAAATGAGATACATAATAAACTGGATGCGTCCAATGCGCAGATTGAAGAGGCAGAAGGGAGAATAAGTGATTTAGAAGACACTATTATAGAAAAAGAAGAGACTGAGAAAAAGAGAGATAAACTGATCCAGGAAAATGAAAGAAGAGTTCGAGAGTTCAGCAATACAATCAAATGGAACAAGATCCGTATCATAGGAATCCCAGAAGAGGAAGAGAGAGGGAAAGGTGCTGAAGGAGTCCTGGAACAAATTATAGCAGACAGCTTCCCCAACCTGGAGAGGGAAGTAGACGTTGAAATTCAAGAGGCACAGAGAACTCCCCTCAGACATAACTTGAATCGATCATCTGCACGACATATCATAGTGAAACTGGCAAAATGTAAGGAGAAAGAGAGAATTTTGAAAGGAGCGAGGGAGAAAAGGGCCCTAACATACAAAGGGAAACCTATCAGAGTGGTGACAGACCTATCTACTGAAATTAGGCAGGCCAGAAAGGAATGGCAGGAGATCTTCCATGTGATGAATGGAAAAAATATGTAGCCAAGAATCCTCGATAGAGCAAGCCTGTCATTCAGAATATAAAGAGAGATAAAAGTCTTTCCAAATAAACAAACATTGAAAGAATTTGTCACCACTAAACCAGCCCTACACAAAATCCTGAGGGGGACTCTCTAAGAGAAGTGTTGCAAGGAAAGCAAGATACCAGAGACACGGCTACAAGCATGAATCCCACAAAGGACACAATGAGTCTAAACCCACATATTTCAATAATAACACTGAATGTAAATGGGCCGAATGCTCCAATCAAAAGAAATAGGGTAGCATATTGGATAAAAAACCAAAATCCATCTATTTGATGTCTACAGGAAATGCATTTTAGACTGGAAGATAACTTTAGATTAAAAGAAAGGGGATGGAGAAATATATATCATGCTACGGGAAGTCAAAAGAAAGCTGGAGTAGCTATACTTATATCAGACAAGCTGTACTTTAAATTAAAGACAGTAGCAAGGGATGAAGAAGGGCATTATATAATAATTACAGAGTCTATCCATCAGGAAGAACTAACAATTATAAATGTCTACGCACCGAATACGGGAGCACCTAAATATTTAAAGAATTAATCACAAACAGAAACAATCTTATAAATAAGAATGTGCTATTAGTAGGGGACTTTAATACTCCACTTACAGCAATGGATAGGTCAACCAGACAGAAAATCACTAAAGAAATAATGGACTTGAATGACACATTAGACCAGATGGATCTGACAGATATATTTAGAACTCTACATCCTGAGGCCAGGGAATTCACTTTCTTCTCAAGTGCGCATGGCATGTTCTCCAAGATAGATCACATACTGGGACATAAAGCAGCCCTCAATAAATATAAAAGAATTGAGATCATACCATGCACACTTTCAGATCATAATGCTTTGAAACTTGAAATCAATCACAGGAAGAAGTCTGGAAAACCTCCAAAAACATGGAGGTGAAAGAACACCATACTAAAGAACGAATGGGCCAATCAGGCAATCAATGAAGAAATTAAAAAATATATGGAAACAAATGAAAATGAAAATACAACAATCCAAACTCTATGGGATGCTGCAAAGGCAGTCCTAAGAGGGAAGTACATTGCACTTCAGGCCTATTTCAAAAACTAGAAAAAGCGCAAGTACAAAATCTAACGGCTCGCCTAAAGGAACTAGAGGCAGAGCAACGAGAGCACCCCAAACCCAGTAGAAGAAGAGAAATAGTAAAAACCAGAGCAGAAATAAACAACATAGAGAACAAATAAACAGTTGAACAGATCCATGAAACCAAGACTTGGTTTTTTGAAAAAATAAACAAAATTGACAAACCTCTAGCCAGGCTTCTCAAAAACAAAAGAGAGAGCACCCAAAGAGACAAAATAATGAATGAAAATGGACTGATTACAACCAACCCCTCAGAAATACAAGCAATTATCATGGAATACTATGAAAAATTATATGCCAACAAATTGGACAACTTAGAAGAAATGGACAAATTCCTAAACACACACTCACTACCAAAATTCACACGGGAAGAGATAGGAAATATGAACAGACCCATAACTAGTGAAGAAATCGAATCAGTGATCAAAAATCTCCCAAGAAATAAGAGCCCTGGACCTGATGGCTTCCCTAGGGAATTCTACCAGACATTTAAAACAGAATTAATACCAATTCTTCTCAATCTATTCCAAAAAATAAATATCGAAGGAAAACTTCCGGACTCATTTTATGAAGCCAGCATCACTCTGATTCCCAAGCCAAACAGAGACCCAGCAATAAAAAGGGAACTACAGGCCAATATCCTTGATGAATACGGATGCAAAAATCCTTAACAAGGTACTTGCAAATCTAATTCAACAGCACATAAAAAGAATTATCCACCACGACCAAGTGGGATTCATTCCTGGGTTACAGGGCTGGTTCAATATTCACAAATCAATTAATGTGATACATCACATTAACAAAAGAAACGATAACCACATGATCGTGTTCATAGATACAGAAAAAGCATTTGACAAGATATAGCATCCCTTCTCAATAAAGACCCTCGAGAAAGTCAGGATAGAAGGAACTTATGTAAACTCATGAAAGTCATTTTTGAGAAGCCCACAGCTAATATCATCCTCAAGGGTGAAAATCTGAGAGCTTTCCCTCTGAAATCAGGAACACGACAGGGATGTCCACTCTCACCACTGCTGTTTAACATAGTGCTGGAAGTCCTAGCATCAGCCATCAGACAACAAAAGGAAATCAAAGGCATCAGTATTGGTAAAGATGAAGGCAAGCTTTCACTTTTTGTAGACGATATGGTACTCTACTTGGAAAACCCGACAGACTCCATCAGAAACCTACTAGAACTGATTCTTGAATTCAGCCAAGTTGCAGGGTACAAAATCAACGTACAGAAATCGGTTGCATTTTTATACACCAATAATGAAGCAACAGAAAGAGAAATCAAGAAACTGTTCACATTCAGAATTGTACAAAAAAACATAAAATACTTAGGAATAAACCTAACCAAAGATGTAAAACTCTGTATGATATAAACTTATGAAAGAAAGTGAAGAAGACACAAAGACAAAAACATTCCATGCTCATGGATCGGAAGAATAATTATTGTAAAAATGTCATTACTACCCAAAGCAATCTACACATTCGATGCAATCCAAATCAAAATTGCACCAGCATTCTTCTCAAAGCTAGAACAACATATCCTAAAATTTGTATGGAACCAGAAAAGACCCCGAATAGCCAAAGTAATATTGAAGAAGAAAACCAAAACGGGAGGCATCACAATCCCAGATTTTAGCCTCTACTACAAAGCTGTCATCAACAGACAGTATGGTATTGGCACAAACACAGACACATAGAGCAATGTATTAGAATTGAGAACTCAGAATTCGACCCACAAATGTATGGCCAACTAATCTTTGAAAAAGCAGAAAAGAGTATCCAATGAAAAAAGACAACCTCTTAACAGATGGTGCTGGGGGAACTGGACAGCAACATGCAAAAGAATGAAACTAGATCACTATCTCACGCCATATTGGATATTTGGATGTTGACTCATCCAAATTGGATGTTCAAGTCTCAGGACTTGAATGTGAGACAGGAAACTATCAAAACCCGAGAGGAGAAACGGGAAACACCTTCCTTGACCTCCACCGCAGCAATTTCTTATTGACACATCTCTATAGGCAAAGGAATCAAGAGCAAAAATGAACTACTGCGACCTCATCAAGATAAAAAGCTTCTGCACAGCTAAGGAAACAATCCATAAAACTAATAGGCAACTGATGGAATCGGAAAAGATAGTAGCAAATGACATATCAGATAAAGAAAGGGCTAGTATCCAAAATCTAAAAGGAATTCACCAAACTCCACACCCGAAAAACAAATAATACAGTGAAGAAATTGGCAGAAGATATGAACATTCACTTCTCCAAAGAAGACATCCAGATGGCCAACAGACATATGAAATGATGCTCAGCATCCCTCCTCATCAGGGGAATACAAATCAAAACCACACTGAGATACTACCTCACACCAGCCAGAGTGGCTCAAATGAGCCAATCAGTAGACTATAGATGCTGCTGAGCATGTGGAGAAACAGTCATCCTCCTACACTGTTGGTGGGAATGTCAACTGGTGCAAACCCTCTGGAAAAGAGTGTGGAGGTTCCTCAAAAAATTATCAATAGAACTCCCCTATGACCCAGCAATATCACTGCTAGGAATTTACCGACGGGATACAGGAGTGCTGATGCATAGGGGCACATGTATCCCAATGTTCATAGCAGCACTTTCAACAATAGCCAAATTATGGAAAAAGCCTAAATGTCGATCAACTGACGAATGGATCAAGATGTGGTTCATCTATACTATGGAATACCACATGGCAATGAGAAAGAATGGAATCTTGCTATTTGTAGTAATGTGGATGGAACTTGAGGGTGTTATGCTGAGTGAAATAAGTCAGGCAGAGAAAGACAGATACCATATGTTTTTACTTACAAGTGGAACAAGAGAAACTTAACAGAGTACCATGGGGAAGGAGAAAGGGAAAAAATAGTTGGGGAGAGAGAGAGGGAGGCAAACCATGAGAGACTCTTGAATATTGAATATTACAAACTTGGACATTATATCTTCACATTCCACCTTTACAACCCAAGATTTTTTTTCTACTAGTAGAGCTAAAGTTTATGCGAAAATCATGAATGGGGTAGTATGTTTTCAAATCAAAACCCAGGAAAAAGGTACGGATAAGAAATGTGTGGGATGAAAAATGGAGAATAAGATAAAGAAGTTGTGTTCAAAAATGCATTGACTTGGAAAGAGAGACCTATGGGGAAATTCCAATGAAGCTGAGGATGCCATACCCCTAAATTCTACTGTTTTCTTTGCCAGCCTTTCTACCCCTGCCTGAGAAAATTTACTCTAGTTTGCCAAAAAAAATCTTTAAGGGCCTGTCTTAAGGTAGTATCCTTGCAAAGCACTGCTGACCCTCCTCAGGATGTGCACTGCAACTCTTCTTTGCTCCTAGACATATGCCTAGGCTCAAATCCCAGAAAACTTTGATGGGTAATCCACTAGAATGTGTGATGCACACCAAAATAGGTGCATTATTTTCCTAATTTATACAGACATAAATATGGGATATATGGGTGAGAATTGATTTTAAGGAGGTGGGTAATAGTGGAAGGAACATGAAGTTGAACCAGGACAAATTGATTTATATGAACTCACACTAAGCAAAGATTATGGATTCAATGATTTAGCTCAAGTTGTTAGAAATTACTCTAATGGTGTGGTTGTTTTGTTAGCTGAAAATTGATGAAAAGTGACCTATACTAAGTGAGGTTGAAATGTCAGAACTGCCCTATTATACTATAAAGATAAGGATCCAAAGGCTTGAGAAGGTGGGAATGTTAGAGTGGATTTGTTACTTAAGGTCTGCTCACCTACCCTGGAGGATATACTTTTCACCATGACTGTGAGAAATAAATTTATGAGGAGAATCCCAGCATCCTTGAAGAGCTCTGTGGTCAATCTTCTCTTGTAGGTCAAAAATTACAGTGTGAACTGTTGTTACTGAAATGGAATGGTTAAATGCAATTATGATAATTGGATCCTAGGGTTGCAGGAGTCAAATAGAGAAAGTTAATCACCAAACACAAAGTTAGCTGATTGCTGTAATAGTGGAGTCAAAGCAGTAACCAGAATAGTCTAATTTGTAGAGACCTTTGACCATTTTCTGTTGATTATCACATCCCCAGAAAATAAACAGATGAGCAGTTTACTAAATTCTTACTTGATCTGTATAAGTAGGAGGTTTTAGTTTTAGTGAACAATGTCTAACTTGAATCATCAAAACAGAGACTCACTGCCTTTCAATCAATTCCCCAATTTAAGCCAGTTGACAGACCCAGAACCCTCTCAATGAAGGGAAGCATGTAATTTTAAGGAAGGACCCTGTATACTGCCAGAAATTTTTACTGTTACTTTTTCTCCCAGATTTCCCTAAAAGAAACTATGGCCATTTACCAGGTAATTATGTATTTGGAAAAAAAATGATCAAACATTTGGATTACTAGATAGTGTCTCTGAACTGGCACTAATTCAAGAAGACCGTGAACATTACCATGGCCCACAAGTCAGGGCAGGGACTTATGGATGTCAGCTAAATCTAAACAATTTTAGGGGCGCCTGGGTGGCTCAGTCGGTTAAGCGTCAGACTTACCATGATCTCATGATTCATGGGTTCGAGCCCTGCATCAGGCTCTGTGCTGATAGCTAGCTCAGAGCCTGGAACCTGTTTCAGATTCTGTGTCTCCCTCTCTCTCTGACCCTCCCCTGCTCGCGCTGTCTGTCTCTCTCTCTCTCAGAAATAAATAAATAAAACATTTAATAAAATAAAATACAATTTTAGCTTGGGTTCATCTCACAGTGGGTTTTCAAACCCATCCTGTGGTTATTTCTCCATTCCAGAATGCATAATTGGAATAAAACTCCTCAGCAACTGGAAAAAACAACATATCGATTCCTTGACTGTGGATTGAGGGCTATTATGGTAGGAAAGGCCACGTGGAAGCCACTAGAACTGCCTCTACCTAGGAAAATATCTCTGGAGAGATGGCAAAAATTAGTGCCACCATCAAAGACTTCAAAGATTCCCACCACTTCCTCATTCAATTTACCTATTTGGCCCATGCAAAACACAGATGGAACTTAGAAAATGACAGACAATTATTGTGAAGTTAACCAGATGATGACTCCAATTGTACCTACTATTCTAGATGTGGTTTTGTTGCTTGAGCAAGTAACACATCCTCTGGTACCGAGTATGCAGCTATTGATCTGGCAAATGCTTTCCTCTTGATAGCCATTAGTAAATATAACCAGAAGCAGTTTACTTTTAGCTGACAAGGCTGACAATACATCTTTACTGTCTTATGTCAGGAGCATATTAATTCTCCAGCCCTATGTCATAATTTAGTCTGCAGTGACCTTGATCACCTTTCCCTTCCACAAGAGATCACATTAGTTCATTACATTGAGGACATTATGCTGATTGGATCTGGTGAGCAAGAAGTATCAACTACTTTAGACACATTGGTAGGACATATCAGAGAGTGAGAAATGAATCTGACAAAAATTCAGGAGACTTCCAGCTCAGTAAAGTTTTCAGGTATTCATTGACATGGAGCATATTGAGATATCATTTCTAAGACAAAGGGTAAGTTACTGTATCTGGCTCCTACTGCATCCAAAAAAGAGGAACTATGCCTAATTGGCCTTTTTAGAATTGAAGGCAGCATAATTTCTCATTTGAGTTTGCCACTCTGACCCACTTACTAAGTAACCTGAAAAGCTGCTAATTTTGAGTGGTATCTAGAACAAGAGAAGACTCTGCAGATTCAGCCTGTCATGAATGCTTCTTTGTTACTTGAACCATAAAATCCAACTAATCTGATGGCACTTAACGTGTCAGTGGCTGGTAGAGATGCTGTTTGGAGGCTTTGGGAGACCCCTACAGCTGAATAGCATTGCTGGCTCTTATGATTTTGGACCAATACACTAACATCTTCTGTGA
Organism: Hyaena hyaena; assembly: GCF_003009895.1. Taxonomy (NCBI): domain Eukaryota; kingdom Metazoa; phylum Chordata; class Mammalia; order Carnivora; family Hyaenidae; genus Hyaena; species Hyaena hyaena. The sequence continues at coordinate 2,374 of NW_024083267.1, read as the reverse complement.
ATAACTACTTTCCTTTTGAGAAACAGATTTTGGCTTTCCATTGGACTTTAGTAGAGATGGAATACTTAACCACAGGTCACCAAGTAATCAGGCAACGTAAGCTGTCCATCATGAACTGCCCCACCAAGCCATAAATTTGGCCATGTTAAGCAGCACTCCATTATCAAAAAGAAGTGGTATATACAAGACTGGGATCAAGTATGCCCTGAAGGCACAAGTAAGTTACATAAGAACATAGCCCAAATGCCCCAAATCTATATAGTTATGCCATGGCCAATGGTTTAATTACATGGTCAAAGACTTGGAAGAAACATGATTGGAAAATTGGTGACAAGGAGGTCTGAGAAACTGTTATGTGGATAGACCTCTCTGAATGGATGAAGAATGTAAGATATTATGCCCCATGTAATACACATCAAAAGGTAATCTCAGCAGAGGAAAATTAGAATGGTCCCTTTTTGTGGATATCTCTTAGAGCATTTCTTTTTAATATCATGTCCTATGGTTAAAGTCAATGGAAAACTACAACCCAATTCAGGCAGGACTTCTAATATTCCAGACCCTTCAAGAATAAATGTTTGGGGGGCGCCTGGGTGGCTTAGTCGGTTAAGCGTCCGACTTTCGCTTAGGTCATGATCTCGCGGTTCGTGGGTTCGGGCCCCGCGTCGGGCTCTGTGCTGACTGCCAGCTCAGAGTCTGCCTGTTTCAGTCTGTGACTCCCTCTCTCTCTGACCCTCCCCTGCTCACGCTGTCTCTCTCTCTCTCTCCTAGAAATAAATAAAACATTAAAAAATGTTTAAAAAAATGAATAAATGTTTGGGACACCTCACCAGGCAAACAATTACAATAAAAAAAGGGAAAAGGGAATATAGAATGAGTAGTAGCAAAAGGTAGTTAGAAATGCCAGCTATGACCATGTGACCAGTTGCAGAAATGAACAGTGTGGTAGTTATGAGTATTTTTTTTTAAATAATTGACAGGTTAGCTTCACTACCAGGCTTCTCAGTATTGCCTCTATCTGCTGTAAGAGAATGTGTTTATCTTTTTTAAAGTTTATTTCTTTATTTTGAGAGAGAGAAAGTGAGAGAGAGCATGGGAGGGGAAGAGAAAGAGGGAGAGAGAGAATACCAAGCAGACTCCACACCATCAGCATGGAGCTTGATCCCACAAACTGTGAGATCATGACCTAAGCCAAAATCAAGAGTCAGCTGCTTAACCAACTGAGCCACCCAGGCGCTCCATTTATGTCTTTAATGGAGCTTCCAAAGGAATAACATTGGGTTGCAATTTACCTCAAATATTGTGTCAAGCTTTTATTAATGATAGTTGTGGTAGATGTGGAAAATTTTGTAACAACTATAAACAAGTAGTTATCAATTTGGGTAAAGAATTTCCCATGCAAGGAGAGGTTAGATTTCTCTATGAGATCAAATATGTTTTTTACAAAAATTGTTTTAACATTCAAGAGCTATGATTGTTTACTGTGAGCAGCCAGTATTGCAATTGTATATTGCAATATACATTCAATATATTCCATTGAATATTACATAAAACTCGCAGTTGGCATTATAAGAGGTTAAGTTAGAGAATAATTTTCAAATTGCTTGTATTCCCTGATTTTTTTAGACCTATCTTGGCACAAGAAATACATAGCATACGTTGCCTTCTTTGTAGATATTGATTAGAGACCAGCGAGGGTATATGAGTCAGGGTACTACAGAGAAGCAGAACCTGCAAGGTGTGGGGATTGGGAGGGGGAAAGGGGGGGACTTATTTTAAAGAACTGGTTCACTTAATTGCGGAGGCTTGGCAAATCCAAAATCTGATGGAGAAAGATCGAAGGCTAGAGACAAAGGAAAGTGTTGCAGTTTGAGTCCAAGATAGTCTGCTACCATAATTCTTTCTTACTCAAGAGAAGTCAGTCTTTGTTGTGTTAAGCCCTTCAACTAATTGGATGTGGCCCACCCACATTATGAAGGGTAATCTGCTTTACTTAAACTCCACTGATTTATTTTATTTTATTTTTTTACAAATAGTTTATTGTCAAATTAGGTTCCTCATACCACTCAGTGCTCATCCCCACAAGTGTCCTCCTCCATGCCCACCCCCCCTCCCCCCCACATCCATCAGTCCTCAGTTTTTGTCAGCATTCAACAGTCTCACATGGTTTGCCTCTCTCCCTTTCCCCACCATTTCCGCCCTTCTTCTCCCCCTTGTTCCTCCGTTAAGATCCTCCTAATCCTCCAATACGTGCAAACATATGATATTTGTCCTTCTCTGCCTGACTTATTTCGCTCAGCATAACACCCTCAAGGTCCATCCATGTGGCTACACATGGCCAGATTTCATTCTTTCTCATTGCCATGTAGTATTC
>NW_024083266.1:0-16472 GCF_003009895.1 Hyaena hyaena | reverse complement strand
TTTTTTAATGTTTTATTTCTTTCTGAGAGCGAGCGAGCGAGCGAGCATGAACAGCAGAGGGTCAGAGAGACAGGGAGGCATAGAATCTGAAGCAGGCTCCAGGCTCGGAGCTAGCTGTCAGCACAGAGCCCTACGCAGGGCTCAAACCCAGGAACCGTGAGATCTGACCTGAGCCAAAGTTGGACGCTTAACCGCTTAACCGACTGAGCCATGCAGGCAACCCCTAGGGTGTTGTTTTAAAAGCTCTTTATATATCTTGGATACTAATCCTTTATCCCATATGTCATTTGCAAGTATCTTCTCCTATTCCATAAGCTGCTTTAGTTTTGTTGACTGTTTCCTTCACTGTGCAGATTTTTATTTTGATGAAGTCACAAAAGTTTATTTTTGCTTTTGTTTCCCTTGCCTCAAGAGACAAACCTAGAAAGAAGTTGCTCCAGCTGATGTCAAAGCTTGTGTACTCTTCTACCATTTTATAGTTTCAGATCTCACATTTAGGTTGTTAATCCATTTTTAATTTGTTTTTGTGTATGATGTAAGCAAGTGGTCCAATTTAATACTTGTACATGTTGCTGTCCAGTTTTCCCAACACCATTTGTTGAAGAGAACATCTTTTTCCAAATGGATATTCCTTCCTGCTTTGTCAAACAAAGACTAATTAGCTATGTAACTGTGGGTTTATTTCTGGATTTCCTTTCTATTCCACTGTCTTTGTGTCTGTTTTTATGCCAGTACCATATTATTTTGACCATTAAAACATTGTAGTATATCCTGAAGACTGCAAGTGTGATGCTTCCAACTTTGCTTCTCTTTCTCAAGATTGCTTTGGCTACTCAGTGTCTTTTGTGAGTCAATACAAATTTCAGGATTATTTGTTCTAGGTCTGTGAAAAATGCTGGTGGCATTTTGATAGGGATTGCATTAAATGAATAGATTGCTTTGAACAGTATAGACATTTTAACAATATTTGTTCTTTCAGTCCATGAGCATGGAATGTCTTCCCATTTCTTCGTGTCACTTTCAATTCCTTTCATCAGTGTTTCAGTTTCAGAAGACAGTCTTTCACCTCTTCAATTAGGTTTACTAAAAAGTATCTTACTGTTTTTGATGCAATTGTAAATGGGATTCATTCCTTGATATCTCTTTCTGCTACTTCATTATTGGTGTATAGAAATGGAACAGATTTGTATACATTGATTTTATATCTTGCAAAGTTAATGGATTATTTCATCAGGTTTAGCAGAGTTTTGGTGGAGTCTTTCAGGTTATCTGTATATAATACTATATCATATGCAGATAGTAAAGCTTTTACTTCTTCCTTGATGATTTGAATGCCTTTTATTTCTTTTTGTTGTCTGATTGCTATTGTTATGACTAGCACTCCCAGTACTATATTCAATAACAGTGGTGAGAGTAGACATTGCTCTCTTGTTCCTGATCTTAGGGGAAATGCTCTCAGTATTCTCCCCATTGAGAATATTAGCTGCAGGTTTTTAATATTATGTTGAGGTATATTCCCTGTAAACCTTCTTTGTTCAGTTTTTATCATGAATGTATGTTGTACTTTGTCAAATCATTTTCCTGCATCTACTGAAATGATCACATGGTTCTTATCCCTTATTAATATGGTGTATCACATTGATTTGCAAACATTAAATCACCCTTGCAATCCAAGAATAAATCCCACTTTATTCTGCTGAATGATTTTTTTTTTAATGCATGGTTAAGAGTCAATTGCTAGTACTTTGTTGAGGATTTTGAACCCACGTTTGTCAGAGATACAGGCCTGCAGTTGTCTTTTTCAGTGCTGTATTTATCTGGTTTTCTTATCAGGGTAATGCTGTCCTAATAGAATGAATGTGTGATTTTCCCCTTTTTTCTATTTTTTGGAATATTTTGAGAAGAATAAGTATTAACCCTTCTTTAAATGTTAGGTAGGATTTCCTGTGAAGCCATCTGGTCCTGACTATTGCTTGTTGGGAGATTCTTCATTACTAATTCAGTTTCTTGCTCGTGATGTGTCTGTTCAAATTTTCTGTTTGTTCCTGTTTCAGTTTTGGTAATTGATATGTTTTTAGGAATTTATCCATTTCTTCTAGGTCGTCCAATTTCTCAGCCTATAGTTTTTCATAGTATTCTCTTATTATTTGTATTTCTGTAGTGTTGGTTCTTATTTCTCCACTTTCATTCACAATTTTATTTATTGGATCCTTTCCCTTTACTTTTTGATAAATCTAGCTAGGGGGTTATCAATTTAATTAACTTCTTCAAAGAACCAGTTCCTAGTTTCACCGACCTGTTCTACTGTTTTCTTAGTTTCTATATCATTTATTTGTGCTCTAATCTTTATTCTTTCCTTCCTTCTACTGGCCTTAAGCTTTATTTGTTGTTCTTCAACTGTTCCTTTAGGTGTAGGTAAGGTTGTTTACCTGAGATTGTTCCTGTTTCTTGAGGTTGGCCTGTATTGCTGATACTTCCCTTAGGAACACTTGTTGCTGCATCCTAAACATTTTGGTACTGTGTTTTTATTTCATTTGTTCCCATATGTATTTTTTTAATTTCTTATTTTATTTCCTGGTTGACCCATTTATAGGTCTTATATATATATATTTGTATATAACTTATATATAAGTTTGTATATAACCTCTTCTGCAAATCAAGTTTCAATCCATTCTTTCTTCCTCTCCTCATCACGTTTTAGCTATATCATTACATTTTATGTTATTTTTGTAAGTTTCTTGACTGGATTTTTACAGAAATATTCATTTTTACTGCTTTTGTACTTCCTGCTCTAATACTGTCACTTTTGTTCTCTCCTTTCCACTCAAAAGACTCCCCTTTAATATCTGTTACTGCGCTGGTTCAGTGATCACAAACTCTTTTAGTTTTTGTCTGGAAAACTATTTTTTTGCTCCTTCTATCCTGAATGATAGCCTTGCTGGATAAAGTATTCTCTGTTGCAGATGTTTCCCATTCAGCACTTTGAATGAATACCTCATGACACTCCCTTCTGGCTTGCCAAGTTTCTGTTAAGAAATCTTCAGCTAGTGTTATGGATTTTCCTTTTTAAATTTAGGATTTCTTTTGTCTTGCTGCACTTAAATATTTTTCTTTCTCTGATAAAAATGTTTCTTTATTTCAAGAGAGAGTGAGGGATGGGCAGAAAGAGAGGGACAAGAGAATCCCAAGCGGGCTCCATGCTGTTAGTGGGTAGCCCGACACAGGGCTTAATCTCACGAACCATGAGATAATGACCTGAGCTGAAACCAAGAGTCAGACGTTTAACCGACCGAGCCATCCAGGCACCCCTTCAGATTTTTTCCTTATCAATATATCTTGCAAATTTCCTTATCAATATATTTTGCAAATTTCATTAAAATGTCTTTGTGTGGGCCTGTTTTTGTTGATTTTGTTGGGAATTCTCTGTGCCTCTTAGATCTGGATGTCTGTTTCCATCCCGAGATTAGGGAAGTTTTCAGCTATTATCTCTTCAAAAAATTTTTTCTGCCCCCTTTTCCCTCTCTTCTTCTAAGACTCCTATAATATAAATGTTATGTTTGGTGAAGTCACTGAGTTCCCTACATCTATTCTTGTTTTGAATAATTCTTCTTTCTTTTGTTCAGCCTCATTGCCTTCCATCTTGTTGCGTTCTAGGTCAGCCTACTGTTCAATGCATCAGGTGTATTTCTAATCTGGTTTACTGCATTCATCTCTGATTGATTCTTTTCTTTTTTAATGTTTTATTTATTTCTGAGAGAGACAGAGACAGTGTGAGCAGGGGAGGGTCAGAGAGAGAGGGATACACAGAATCTGAAACAGGCTCCAGGCTCTGAGCTGGCTGTCAGCATAGAGCCCGACGCAGGGCTCGAACCCACAAACCGTGAGATCATGACCTGATCTGAAGTTGGACGCTTAACCGATTGAGCCCTCCAGGCGCCCGATTGATTCTTTTTTAACTTTTATCTCTGTGGCAATGGTCTCCATGATGCTTCCATTCTTTTCTCAAGTCCAATATGTATACTTAGGATCATTACTTTAAATTCTCCATTAGGCATGTTACTTATATCTGTTTTTGCTTAGATCTCTGTCCGTTACCTTATCCAATTCTTTCATTTGGGATAAATTCTCCATCTTGGCATTTTGTCTAAGTCTCTGCCTTCTTTGCTGTGTTAGAGAACCAGTTAGATCCTGCTTCTAGATTAATGCCTTTATGAAGAGATCATGCAGTGTCCGGGGCCTGGCCCTTCAGGAAGAGTGTCCAGTGTGTGCTGTGTGCACTTTGCTGTTCTATTCTGGCTGCTCTGTCCTTTGGGCACTTCATCTGCAGAGGCTCTCCTTGGCTGCTTTTGGCAGTGTTTGGTCCCTAGCCTAAGTGTGGTGAGGTTTAACTAGGTGTGATCTGGCCTGCTTGTGAAATAAGACTTGTTAACACCTCCATCAGAACTGAAGTCCTGCAGAAATCTCTGGTTGGGATACACAGTGTGGGCAGGGGTTTGTGCTGGTCTTAGTGGGGAGGGGCCTGTTGCATTAGGATTGAAGCAAGTGTGACTGAAAAAGGCAAACCCACCAGAGCACTGGTGGGGGGGGGGGCGCGGTGCATTCAAGTTAGGCAGCCTGGGTAGGTGCTGTGCCGCTTGCAGGTTGGTCTTTATTTATCCTGAGGGGCAGGGGAGGGAAATGGTGCCAGCTAGCTCCTTGGTTCCAGGAGAGGCAACTCCATCAAGGGTTAATAATATTCCTAATATGTGCCCCAGGCACTCTTCAGATCACTGTTTCCATGCTCTCTGTCCCTGAGGTTATTTGCTTGTCCTCTCTCCTGTAGCAGCCCAGGGTCCTATGGGCTCTATCCTAACCAAGCTCGCTGACCTTTAAAAATACAGGCTAAAAAATATCCAGACTTTAAGCTCTGCTGGTTGCATAAACTCATGAAATTAGCACCTCTCATTTTTCAAGCCAGTGGCTATGGGGAAACATTACTTTTGTGCATTCCCATATATGCTCCTCTTTCACCCTTCTCCACAACTCCCTTCTGCAGCAGCCAGGATCTGTTTCTCCCCTAAACCATGTCTCTGCACTTCCTACCATCTTGGATGTGGCCTCTTCTCTTTTCTTTGTCAAGTTTCTTCTGCCAGTGTCCAGGTTAGTTTCTGGGGTATTTAGGATATTTGATAGTTATCTAGTTGTGTTCATGGGTCAAGAGGAGCCTAGAGTCCTCCTACTCTGCTGCCGCCTTCCTGTCTTCTCTTTATCACTACATTTTGGCATTTTAATTACTACGTGCCTCATTGTGGTCCTCTTTCATCTGATTATGTTGGGGGATCTCTGTGCCTCCTGGATCTGAGTGTCTGTTCCTTCCCCACATTAGAGAAGTTTACAGCTCTTATTTCTTCAAAACAATTGTCTCCTCCTTTTTTCACTCTTCTTCTGAGATCCCTATAATGCGGATGTTATTACTTTTTTTTTTTAATGTTTTATTTATTTCTAGGAGAGAGAGAGAGAGAGAGATAGCGTGAGTAGGGGAGGGTCAGAGAGAGGGAGTCACAGACTGAAACAGGCTCCAGGCTCTGAGCTGGCAGTCAGCACAGAGCCCGACGCGGGGCTCGAACCCACGAACCGCGAGATCATGACCTAAGTGAAAGTCGGACGCTTAACCGACTAAGCCACCCAGGCGCCCCGCGGATGTTATTACTTTTGATGGAGTCACTAAGTTTCCCAAATTTATTCTCATTTTGCATAATTCTCTTTTCTTCTATTTTAGCCACCTTGATTAATTTCCCTTACTCTGTCCTCCAGGTCAATTCATGCCTCTGCTTCCTCTATTCTATTTATTCCATCAGCTGTGTTTTTAATTTCATTTATTGTGTTCTTTATCTCTGATTGGTTCTTTATCTTTTTTATCTCTTTGTTACAGGTCTCACTGATGTCTTCTATTCTTTTCTCAAGTTCAGTGCATATCTTTACAGTGCATATCTTTAAATTCTCTCCTAGGCATACTAATTATATCAGTTTCACTCTGGTCTCTTGTTATGGTTTTTTCCTGTTCTTTCATTTGGGACGTATTTCTCTGTCTCCTCATTTTGTCTGTTTCTGTACGTTAGGAAAGTCAGCTATGTCTCTTGCTATTGAAGGTAATGGCCTTATGAAAAAGATATCCTCTAGTGCCCTGAAGTGCAGTGTACCCTGTTCCCGAGGGCATAGCATTTCAGGGACTGTGTCCTAAGAGTGTTGAGGCTTATCCTCTTTTTCCTTCAGTCCAGCTGTCCGCAGAGGTTCTCTTTGCCTATTGTGAGCAGTGTTAGGTTTCCAACACGTCTGGGCATTTTGTAACATGTGTGCAGTGGTCTGCTTGTGAAATGAGACCTACCCACTGAATCCCTGGAACTCAAGGTCCCACAAAACACATAGGTCGGGAGATGTGGTACTGGCAGGGTTTGCTCCTATCTTCCGGGGGAGGGGTTTGCAGCACTGTGACTAAGGGAGGTGTGACTGGGAAGTGAGGATTCACAGAAGCATGGAGGTGGGGGATGGCAGGGCTTGGTGTAAGATGTTAAAGAAGGAGTGTCAGTGGTGCTCTGATTCCTTCAGGTGGCTATTGTTTATGGCTAGGGTCAGGGGATGGAAATGGTGCCTGCCATCTCCTTTGTTCCTGGAGGTGCCTCCCCCATGATCCTTGTCTGGGCCATGCTTTCAGGTGAGGAAATAACTCTATCTCCCATATGCCCCTGGTGTTTTTCAAACTGCTGCTTCCAAACTTTACCTCTGGAGTTTGTTCTGCCAATCGTCATACCATTTTCTGGATTATTTATGCTGATGTGTCATCTAATGGTATCTGTGGATCAATGAAAGCTTAGGGTCCTCCTACTATATCATCTTCCCAGCCGACCTCATGTTCAGGCATATTTTGACATTGACCAGATATTTGGCATTAGGGCATTTTTATGGGTAATAATTTTGTAAAGATTCCCAGTTTTTTTAAGAGATATATACTGATGTTTTACAGTTAAAATATGTCTGGGATCTGCTTCAAAATAATCCCAGGGTGGGGTATAGATGAAACAAGATTTGCCAGGACTGGATAATTATTGAAGCTGGGTGACAGGCATACATTATATATGTATTATTATGTGTTATGTTATATGATGCCATATCATATTATTATATTTCACATTATTCTCTGTACTTTTGTACATGCTTGAAATTTTCCATAACAAAAAAATTTTAAAGACTCCTCCTATGAAACTTAGGATATATCTCATTATAATCTGTCAACACTGTTTTTAGTTGGAATGAGGAGAGTTTACTAATACCAGTAAAAGGCAAGAACAGAAGGAAGCATTCTAGCATTACCAACTTTAATACTTTGCAGCTACACAATTACAAAAATAGCTTGTTTATATCTCTTTATTATTCTATATTCTTTGTTCTTTCATTCAACAAACGTTTTCAAATGCCTACTATAGGTGCTGGGTTACTAAAATGATTAAGATATGATCCATGTCCTCAAAGAATCATAGTCTAATAGAGAAGACAAGTATATAATACAAAAAAGACCCCGTAGTGATGAGTGATATAACAATACAGGTAGGTAAAGAGTGCTATAGGGTCCACCAACCTAGACCAGGCCTTTACTACCTACTTGGTAAAACAGTAGAGAAAGGATAGACTTGCCTAGTTGGTAAAATAGTGGAGAGTGGACAGACTTCAAAATTAGACATAGATTCAAATTCGAGTTCTACTACTTACTAGTGGTGTGGCTTTGGGGAAGTGATTTATTTGACTGTGTGTCAATTTTAACATATTGTAATACTATGTATCTCACAGGGACAAGCAAAGGAAAAAAGATCATATATATTATTACCATTATCATCATCATCACCAGTCTCCTAGCCAATGGCCACGACTCTGTTCTCATCTAATTCCAAACAACTATAATTACCACTGTCAAACTAAAATCATTCTTTTGTCAGACTACTACTCTGCTCAAGAAAATAAGTTGGCCCCCTCTTGCCTAGCACACTGTTTAAAACCATTCTGTATTTTCCAGGCTCTCCATAATCTATCTGTAATCTATATAGGTAGTCTTATTTCCCATTAGTCCCCAACAATTTTCCTTAGCTTCTTATTAGTCACTGATGTTAGTATATTCTCCCCAAATAGACTGTTAAACTCCTTGGGAACAGAGGAACAATATATACTTGTTTCTGAGATTAGTTTCAGAAACCCTGGGATTGGTGAGACCCTCTGTTACACATGCAAATTTAAACATCAACATAGGGGCCAGGGAAATTCATAAGTTTATGGCTATGCATCTTTCACTTTTGAAGCATCACCACTACATTTTAAATGTCAGTCTTAACATGTCAAAAAATTCTGTGGCAAGTTAGAAGAGTTGCACTACTGCAGGAAAATGAAGTAAAACACCTTTCATTCCTCCAGTCACCAGTCTGGCCTGCATTATATCTTGGCCTCACAACATTCCAACCCACAACATTTGGCCTTTGACCAATAAAGTTCATAAAATGACTATACTTTAACTTCACTCAAAGAAAAAGTAACCATATTTTTGACAACTGTGAAGATGGGTACAAGCCTCAGTAAACAATGGCATATTAGAATATAACTATGCAACAAGCAACCCATGTAAACCGCCAGACAGACCTTCAAATAGAGACTTGTAAGAAAATTCAATTGTGCTTGCAATATTCCAAGTGTAAAATGCTTTTAAATATTTGGCTAAGAACTTGATGTGTCTACTTCCAGCATTTAGTGAGCTGTGAAAAGTTGGTATTAGTCACCAAAATTCAGGACAGCCATTAACAGCTTAACAGAACTTTCTGCAGTGCTGTTTAATTTGTTCATTTGTGAAGATCTGAGAGGCGGCAGCGATTTAGTGCAAAGAACACAAGGCTGCGAATTAGAAAAACTAGGTTCTAGTCTGGGCTCAACTAATAACTCACGACACCTTTTACAAGGAAATCCCCTTCACTGTGTGTCAGATTGCCCATTTGTGCCAGGAGACTGCACTTTATATAAAAAGTCCAAAGTTCCTCCTAATTTTGACAAAGCAAAAACTCTGAATTCAGTGATAATATTCAAGTATGTAATTTACTACAGATAAGATATTGCCACTTTGTTTCTCTTAAACTACAAGGAAAGTTATGAACAAACAATTACCTTATATTAAAATAATACTCTAGATTATATGACCAGAATCACTTTTGGCTCAAAAATAGACATATAGATCAATGGATTAGAACAATGGAACTGAGTCCAGAAAACCGACACTTTCATAGTCAGTTAATTTATAGCAAAGGAGGCAAGAATATACAATGGGAAAAAGACAGTGTCTTCAAGAAATGGTGCTGGGAAAACTGCACAGCAACATGCGAACCAGTGAAACTGGACCACTTTCTAATACCATACACAAGATAAAATGGATTAAAGATCTAAATGTGAGACTGGATATCATAAAATTCCTAGAAAAAAACATAGGCAGTAATTTTTTTGACATTGGCCATAGAAACATTTTTCTAGAAATCATGTGTCTAGTCTCCTCAGGCAAGAGAAAACAAAAGCAAATTAAAAGTATTGGGACTACAACAAAATAAATAGCTTTTGCAGAGTGAAGGAAATGATCAACAAAACAAAAAGGCAACCTACTGAATGGGAGAAGATATTTGAAAATGGTAAAAATGCCATTTTATTTTTATATTTAAAGAAATTATTTTAGGGGGTGCCTGGGTAAATCAGTTAGTAGAGCATGTGACTCTTAATCTTTTTTTTAAAAATTTTTTATTTCACTTATTTCACTTTGGGATTATGCTTGATCATCATGTGTCCCCATAGTGTTGTTAGACTAGAGCTAATGAAACTGCTATTCAAGTATTTTATATATCATTTTAGATAAATGCTAGATGATAGTGGATAACTATCATAGAAAGCAGCCTTATATTTGTAGTACAAGTAGAAGGCTTCATTATTTTTCCCAGGTGGTACTTTTTTGTTTTTGTTTTTTTTGTTCTTTTTGTTTTTTTAAATTTTTAGTATTTATTTCTGAGAGAAAGAGAGAGAGAGTGAGCAGGGGAGGGTCAGAGAGAGAGGGAGATACAGAATCTGAAAGAGGCTCCAGGCTCTGAGCTAGCTATCAGCACAGAGCCCGACACGGGGGCTCAAACCCATGAACCGTGAGATCATGGTCTGAGCGGAAGTCGGACGCTTAACCAACTGAACCACCCATGCGCCCCATTCCTAGCCACATTTCAAGGCCTCAAAAGATACACAGGACCTAGTGACTACCATACTGGACTGCACAGAAACAGAACATTTTAATCACCAAAGAAAGTTTTATTAGACAGCACTGCCTTAGAGCTCCAACATTTGGTTTGTCTTATGATTCTATCAAAAAGAGATTAAGATTTAGATGAGATATATGTACTCCCCTATTTATTGCAGCATTATTCACAATTGCCAAGATATGGACACAACTCAAATGCTCATCAACAAATTAACATATGAAAAAGAATGTGGTACATATACACAAAGGAATATTATTTAACCCTGAAAAAGAATGATATCCAACTATTTGTAACAACAAGGATGGATCATGAGTATATTATGCTAAGCGAAGTAAGTGAGACAGGAAGACAAGTACTATATGAAACCACTTATATATGGAATCTAAAAAGTCAAACCTGTAAAAAAACAGTAAAATGGTAGTAATCAGAGAAGGGGGTTGATAAGATTGATGATGCTTAAACGTACAAGCTTGTAATAAGTAGTGACAGATTAAATGCATAGTACAATGAATATAGATAATAATATTGTACTATAATTATGTAATTTATCACTACAATGAAAATCATATTACAAAATATATAAACACATCAAAGTAACACGCTGTATACCTTAAACTTACACGTTATGTGTCAAATTTATTTGATAAAAAATTAAATTATTTCCATGGTTTCTGCTTTTAAACATACCAGTCTTAACTCTATATCCATTCATTTCGGGCATATGCTGAACTAAAGACAGCAGAATAAAGAGCTGGATGTTGTTCATGCTACTGTAGAGAAATATGGCATTACACTTTCAAGAAAGAGTAAAATTTGAAAATGAGTGATTTTATCCTTATATAGGAATGGTTCTGAAAGATGATCTAAATCTATAAACCAGAGAATACTCTCACAAAATGATAAAAACCTTTTATATATTTTATTTATATTTTTCCCATTCTTTAAACAAAGATTACTCAAAACAATGTAGTTAATAGGAAAACAATTGTGTCTGTTCCCTACTCTACTTCAGGAATTCTTTGATGTAGCTAAACTCAACTGGTGCCTGTCTCCATGTTGTTACCCCCAGTAATACCCTCCCTACTAAAATCCTGGCCATTCTGAAGAACTACTTATGACAATCTTTATGTAGTCTTTCCTACCCCTTAATTATATTTGTTTTGTCACTCTATTTTGAACCCCAGAGACTGATTTTTACTTGAAGACAATGATTAAATCCTAGCACTGTTGAAGCTACTTTCCCCCAGCCTTGTACCAACTACACCTTTTAGTGTAAGTTAATAGTAGAACATTAGGTCAAAATAACCTATATTTGAAAAAATGTAAGATCCTAGGACTAGAATATGAAGTAATTATATCATCTATATCCATTCTTTAGATTTTCATTTGGCCTACAAATCATTACCGCATTTCTGAAGTGTTAGAACAGTAGATAAAAAATAGCATGCTAAAGATAACGTCTCTGTATACATATTATTATGTATTATTCCGTAGCTTTAAAGTTAGAATAAGCCAGCTTTATGTATCAAATAGGTCTTTCATCTGAAATTTGTTACACTATGAAACAGAAGGCTGATGAAGTACTAACATGGTTTAATTTATTAATTGTCATCAAAAGTCTACAGACAAATCCAAAATCTATAAGACTTTTTATACGTTGGCTTATTTGACATGAAAACTGTCAAATCATGAATTTGCTTATTTTTCTTCCAGCTCTAAACTGACATTTTTGTTAAAAACAAAAAAGTACTGGGGCGCCTGGGTGGCTCAGTTGGTTAAGCGTCCGACTTCAGCTCAGGTCATGATCTCACGGTTCATGGGTTTGAGGCCCCGCGTCGGGCTCTGTGCTGATAGCTAGCTCAGAGCCTGGAGCCTCTTTCAGATTCTGTATCTCCCTCTCTGACCCTCCCCTGCTAACGCTGTCTCTCTCAGAAATGAATAAAACATTAAAAAAAAAATAAAAAAGGAAAGAAATGTGGCTACAGGGATGGAGTAACTAACTTCTCAACTTTATTTAATTTTAATTGAAATATAAATTTAAATAGCATATGTGGATGGTGGCTACCATATTGGACAGTACCGTTCTAAGGGTCCTAAGAGATTTTCTGCTTAAGGTCTATTGTTTTACACATGAGGAGACTTTGAGAGGTAGCATGACTAACCAGAGATTTTATAGTTGTTTAAGAATAGAGCTGGGATTAAACACAGGTATCCTGATGCCCAAGTCAGTGGTTATTACTAGATATGAAAAAAAGTTTTTTGAACACTGAAAATTTTAAGTTGGCTAATCACATGGTATTACCTTTACTCCATTTATTGTGTTTGTAATAATTACCCATTTCTCTGATCTTTTCTGCTTCCTCTCCTTCACATACACCTACACTAGCTCCATCAAAAAAAAATGTCTTTAGGATGAAGTTTTCAAATTAATTTATTTAACTAGGAAATAAGTTTTTATTGTGTGATTTTAAATGACTTCTGCTTCTAAATTTTTGAAATTCCCTTTGTATTCTCCACACTCAAGATGTTCAGTGCAGGTAAGAAAGTGATTCTGGTCATATAATCTAGAGTATTATTTTAATATAAGGTAATTGTTTGTTCATAACTTTCCTTGTAGTTTAAGAGAAACAAAGTGGCAATATCTTATCTGTAGTAAATTACATACTTGAATATTATCACTGAATTCAGAGTTTTTGCTTTGTCAAAATTAGGAGGAACTTTGGACTTTTTATATAAAGTGCAGTCTCCTGGCACAAATGGGCAATCTGACACACAGTGAAGGGGATTTCCTTGTAAAAGGTGTCGTGAGTTATTAGTTGAGCCCAGACTAGAACCTAGTTTTTCTAATTCGCAGCCTTGTGTTCTTTGCACTAAATCGCTGCCGCCTCTCAGATCTTCACAAATGAACAAATTAAACAGCACTGCAGAAAGTTCTGTTAAGCTGTTAATGGCTGTCCTGAATTTTGGTGACTAATACCAACTTTTCACAGCTCACTAAATGCTGGAAGTAGACACATCAAGTTCTTAGCCAAATATTTAAAAGCATTTTACACTTGGAATATTGCAAGCACAATTGAATTTTCTTACAAGTCTCTATTTGAAGGTCTGTCTGGCGGTTTACATGGGTTGCTTGTTGCATAGTTATATTCTAATATGCCATTGTTTACTGAGGCTTGTACCCATCTTCACAGTTGTCAAAAATATGGTTACTTTTTCTTTGAGTGAAGTTAAAGTATAGTCATTTTATGAACTTTATTGGTCAAAGGCCAAATGTTGTGGGTTGGAATGTTGTGAGGCCAAGATATAATGCAGGCCAGACTGGTGACTGGAGGAATGAAAGGTGTTTTACTTCATTTTCCTGCAGTAGTGCAACTCTTCTAACTTGCCACAGAATTTTTTGACATGTTAAGACTGACATTTAAAATGTAGTGGTGATGCTTCAAAAGTGAAAGATGCATAGCCATAAACTTATGAATTTCCCTGGCCCCTATGTTGATGTTTAAATTTGCATGTGTAACAGAGGGTCTCACCAATCCCAGGGTTTCTGAAACTAATCTCAGAAACAAGTATATATTGTTCCTCTGTTCCCAAGGAGTTTAACAGTCTATTTGGGGAGAATATACTAACATCAGTGACTAATAAGAAGCTAAGGAAAATTGTTGGGGACTAATGGGAAATAAGACTACCTATATAGATTACAGATAGATTATGGAGAGCCTGGAAAATACAGAATGGTTTTAAACAGTGTGCTAGGCAAGAGGGGGCCAACTTATTTTCTTGAGCAGAGTAGTAGTCTGACAAAAGAATGATTTTAGTTTGACAGTGGTAATTATAGTTGTTTGGAATTAGATGAGAACAGAGTCGTGGCCATTGGCTAGGAGACTGGTGATGATGATGATAATGGTAATAATATATATGATCTTTTTTCCTTTGCTTGTCCCTGTGAGATACATAGTATTACAATATGTTAAAATTGACACACAGTCAAATAAATCACTTCCCCAAAGCCACACCACTAGTAAGTAGTAGAACTCGAATTTGAATCTATGTCTAATTTTGAAGTCTGTCCACTCTCCACTATTTTACCAACTAGGCAAGTCTATCCTTTCTCTACTGTTTTACCAAGTAGGTAGTAAAGGCCTGGTCTAGGTTGGTGGACCCTATAGCACTCTTTACCTACCTGTATTGTTATATCACTCATCACTACGGGGTCTTTTTTGTATTATATACTTGTCTTCTCTATTAGACTATGATTCTTTGAGGACATGGATCATATCTTAATCATTTTAGTAACCCAGCACCTATAGTAGGCATTTGAAAACGTTTGTTGAATGAAAGAACAAAGAATATAGAATAATAAAGAGATATAAACAAGCTATTTTTGTAATTGTGTAGCTGCAAAGTATTAAAGTTGGTAATGCTAGAATGCTTCCTTCTGTTCTTGCCTTTTACTGGTATTAGTAAACTCTCCTCATTCCAACTAAAAACAGTGTTGACAGATTATAATGAGATATATCCTAAGTTTCATAGGAGGAGTCTTTAAAATTTTTTTGTTATGGAAAATTTCAAGCATGTACAAAAGTACAGAGAATAATGTGAAATATAATAATATGATATGGCATCATATAACATAACACATAATAATACATATATAATGTATGCCTGTCACCCAGCTTCAATAATTATCCAGTCCTGGCAAATCTTGTTTCATCTATACCCCACCCTGGGATTATTTTGAAGCAGATCCCAGACATATTTTAACTGTAAAACATCAGTATATATCTCTTAAAAAAACTGGGAATCTTTACAAAATTATTACCCATAAAAATGCCCTAATGCCAAATATCTGGTCAATGTCAAAATATGCCTGAACATGAGGTCGGCTGGGAAGATGATATAGTAGGAGGACCCTAAGCTTTCATTGATCCACAGATACCATTAGATGACACATCAGCATAAATAATCCAGAAAATGGTATGACGATTGGCAGAACAAACTCCAGAGGTAAAGTTTGGAAGCAGCAGTTTGAAAAACACCAGGGGCATATGGGAGATAGAGTTATTTCCTCACCTGAAAGCATGGCCCAGACAAGGATCATGGGGGAGGCACCTCCAGGAACAAAGGAGATGGCAGGCACCATTTCCATCCCCTGACCCTAGCCATAAACAATAGCCACCTGAAGGAATCAGAGCACCACTGACACTCCTTCTTTAACATCTTACACCAAGCCCTGCCATCCCCCACCTCCATGCTTCTGTGAATCCTCACTTCCCAGTCACACCTCCCTTAGTCACAGTGCTGCAAACCCCTCCCCCGGAAGATAGGAGCAAACCCTGCCAGTACCACATCTCCCGACCTATGTGTTTTGTGGGACCTTGAGTTCCAGGGATTCAGTGGGTAGGTCTCATTTCACAAGCAGACCACTGCACACATGTTACAAAATGCCCAGACGTGTTGGAAACCTAACACTGCTCACAATAGGCAAAGAGAACCTCTGCGGACAGCTGGACTGAAGGAAAAAGAGGATAAGCCTCAACACTCTTAGGACACAGTCCCTGAAATGCTATGCCCTCGGGAACAGGGTACACTGCACTTCAGGGCACTAGAGGATATCTTTTTCATAAGGCCATTACCTTCAATAGCAAGAGACATAGCTGACTTTCCTAACGTACAGAAACAGACAAAATGAGGAGACAGAGAAATACGTCCCAAATGAAAGAACAGGAAAAAACCATAACAAGAGACCAGAGTGAAACTGATATAATTAGTATGCCTAGGAGAGAATTTAAAGATATGCACTGTAAAGATATGCACTGAACTTGAGAAAAGAATAGAAGACATCAGTGAGACCTGTAACAAAGAGATAAAAAAGATAAAGAACCAATCAGAGATAAAGAACACAATAAATGAAATTAAAAACACAGCTGATGGAATAAATAGAATAGAGGAAGCAGAGGCATGAATTGACCTGGAGGACAGAGTAAGGGAAATTAATCAAGGTGGCTAAAATAGAAGAAAAGAGAATTATGCAAAATGAGAATAAATTTGGGAAACTTAGTGACTCCATCAAAAGTAATAACATCCGCGGGGCGCCTGGGTGGCTTAGTCGGTTAAGCGTCCGACTTTCACTTAGGTCATGATCTCGCGGTTCGTGGGTTCGAGCCCCGCGTCGGGCTC
>NW_024083265.1:0-16695 GCF_003009895.1 Hyaena hyaena | reverse complement strand
ATATGCAAGTCCAAACAGAAGCAGGTCAAGTTTAGATCGGAGTGGGGGTGGGGTGAGGGTGGGGGTGGGGAAGGGGAGAATGGCCTGGCTAACCTTCTTTCCCAGAGCAGTAGATATGATGTAATGCATCATAAGTTGCTGTGGGGGCGGGGGGGCGGGGGGGAGTGAGGGGATGGGAAGAGTGAGGTTAGGCAGATGAACAGTAACAGGACACCAACTACAGCTATGCCAAGCTCTATCTTGTACAACTCCAGGGGACACTCTAGACTGCAGTATGAATGGCACTCCCCATGGTATAAAACATGCCATTTCTGCCTTACCTATGTCAATCTGATTCATTCTTATGCCCCTGCTAAAAAAGAAAATAGAAGCTTTAAAGGAAATGATTCATCACACATGTTCTCTTTTTATGATAAGCCAACAAGGATTAAGGCACAGGGGTCCAGTATTCCTGGAAGAGCCAGTGGTGTGTTGGAGCACACTTAACACCAGTCTGCGAGAGCCAATTCTTAGTATTTTGACCCACCTATGTGTTCAGTGATTTCACACCGCTAGCTTGAAATCAACCACGGTGGGTTATTTACAACCTTGCCAGTGCAGTAAGTCAGGGTCCTATTATCCCCTTTGAGAACCAGCTGTTACTGGGCACTGGCCATCTCCTGCCCTAAATTCTCAATGTCTATCAGGACTAGGATTACTTAAAAATGTCTCTGTTTTCGTATTTTCTCCCTTAAAAGAAATCGTTGCTTGGTGTGCCCCATAAAAGTGCCCTTTGTCGTAGCCCAGCCTCACCTGAGACCCAGCCTTGTGACATCTCTAATCCTTAGTTGATGAATGGCTAAGGCAGCCACTTAAATTTTCTGTCTACATTAAATGCATCACCACCAAGTGACATTTGACAGGAAGACTTTATTCTAGAAAAGTTTTCAAGGGAGTGTTTGCATAATCCTTTAAGATTTTATAATTGGCTGAACTTTGCAAATCCGAAAAAGTTTGTTCATAAGGATTTCCACTGGGCTTTTCTAAAATTCACCAGTTCTCTAAAGATGAAATGTGGTACTTGTATTTCAGAATAGCTAAAGAGTCATTGATTCTGGGGGCGCCTGGGTGGCTCAGTCGGTTAAGAGTCCGACTTTGGCTCAGGTCATAATCTTGTGGTTTGTGGGTTCGAGCCCCGCATCGGGCTCTGTGCTGACAGCTCAGAGCCTGGAATCTGCTTCAGATTCTGTGTCTCCCTCTCTCTCTTCCCCTCCCCTACTCACACTGCCTCTCTCTCTCTCTCTCTCTCAGAAATAAAACATTACAAAATTAAAAAAAAAAAAAGTCATTGATTCTGGAAGTATTTGGTCTGCATTAACTCTAAGAAAATACTTATTCTTTGGAGGCACCTGAATGGTTCAGTTGGTTAAGCGCCCGACTCTTGATTTTGGCTCAGGTCATGATCTCCCAGTTTGTGAGTTAGAGCCCCACATAGGGCTCTGTGCTTCCAGCATGGAGCTGGCTTGGGATTCTCTCTCTCTCCCTCTTTCTGCGCCTCTCCTGCTCTCTCTCTCCCCCTCTCCCTCTCTCTCTCAAGATAAATAAACAAGTTTTAAAAAATAGAAAGAACCTTGATTTTTAAAAAATTCTTCAACTGAGATCACCTTCTTTTTTAAATTTTTATTTTTTAACATTTTTTAATAGTTGATTGTCAAGTTGGTTTCCATATAACACCCAGTGCTCATCCCCACAAGTGCCCTCCTCCACCTTCTAGTTAGTATGTAAGTTTCCCCAGAGGCATCCATAAGAGACTCTGATCCCTGATACGAGACTAAGATGTTATGTTTGTCTTACTTCAGGGTCAATGTGTAAGCCATAATTCCATTGAAAACAAGCATTTACAAGTATTAATGAGTTAACTTACACTACTTGCCTTTTAGATGCTTTAAAAAAGAAGGAAACAGGTTAAAATTTTTCTTACCACCCAGGACAGGGAAAATAAGGAGGGCTTTCCAATGACCTGTGCCAATTTCATTCAACAGTTGGTTATAAATGTGTATAGTTCACAGAATGAAGAGAGAAGTTTCCAGAGCAATATATTTTGTCCAACTTTATTCCTCTGCTTACATATATTTTTAAGCTGAGTTATAAAATGCTATTTAAAATGGTTCATATGGAGGTGCCTGGGTGGCTCAGTCTGTTAAACGCCCAACTCTTAATTTCAGCTCAGGTCATGATCTCACAGTTCTTGGGTTCAAGCCCTGTGTCAGGCTCTGCACTGACCACTTGGAGCCTATTTGAGATTCTCTCTCTTTCTGTCTCTCAAAAAATAAAGAATCTTTAAAAAATGGTCAATATGATTCAGACAATGTAGTCAGCTGTATGTTTCTCCATGCCAAAACAACCATTTCACTTGTGTGTGTTACTTACTAGGCACTGTTCTACAATTTCACCTACATTCCTTTGCTTCATTTCTACAGGAATATTGGGGAGGGGGGAACAGAGTCCACACTTAGTGGGTGACTGTCTTTGGTACTTGTGCTATTTCCATAATATATATTTATGTCATTTATATAAGTCATATCATGACCCCATGCCACTGGACAATTATAAATGGCACTAGATCACTATAATCCCTAAGTAGAAGAGGAACGGAAACATATTCTTGATACCAAAAGCAAAACAAATTGTGATCTTTAGGGAGGACTGAATGTTTTGCTGGAGGAACTAGAAACATCCAGTTCGTTTTTAGTTTGTAAGAGCTAAGCCATCTACTGGCTGCCTTTTCTAGCAACTGTCTTCAAGAATGACCAAGAAAAGAACCGTTGAGCCCACAACATTGATCCAACTCCATAGAAACTCCCTGGGGAGGAGGCGTATTAGCCTATGTGGACTTGCTAAAGAAAATAAGAAACTCATTCTTCATGAAGCAGTAATCGTTGGGGCTCTTAAGGTATCTGGAGATATAACAAACACTGCAATCAATGAAAATGTGTTTGGATTTAACTGTCAAACTCGCTGAAGATGAAAAAAATTGTATGTCTTCAGCAATAACAATATCTGAATCATAGAGTGCACATCTGTCAGATGTTCTTTCCCAAATGACCCAACTAATCCAAGTGCATCTCTGCTTACAAGTACAAAGCCAAGCCAAGTAAAAAGCCTATTAGGAAAAGAGAATAATTTTGCTGTCAAAAATTCATATGCTGCAGATCTCTTGGATTCAAGGCACAAAGTAATAAAAGTGAGATTCTGCTTCTACTGCCTTTGAAGGGATTGTGAAACACACAAGGATTTGATGTTGTGAAAGTTATTTTCAAAGGTGAGCAAGGGTTAGACACTCGAGGTCTCCCCAGGATGCAGCTGCCCCGCAGTGGCAAGGAGTTAGCATAATACAGTCTCAGATGCCTTTTCTGGTTTACTTCAGACACCTCCCGCTTCTGTTTCATGGGCAATTTTTATCTGTGTGTGTAAAAAGTACAAAATTAAGACATAGCAAAAGTAGGGAAGAGTAGAGAGTTATAAAATGTTAGAGCAAGGGGTGCCTGGGTGGCTCAGTCGCTTAAGCATCTCACTTTGGCTCAGGTCATGCTCTTGCAGTTTGTGAGTTCAAGCCCAGCCTTGGGCTCTGTGCAGACAGCTCAGAGCCTGAAGCCTGCTTCAGGGATTCTGTGTCTCCCTCTCTCTCTCTGCCTCTCCCCTGCTCATGATCTGTCTTGTGCTCAAAAATAAATAAACATTTAAAATAAAAATAAAATAAATAAAATAAAATAAAATAAAATAAAATAAAATAAAATAAAATAAAATAAAATAAAATGTTAGAGCAAGAGAGACTTTTGTGGCCAATCCAATTTTAGTCCTTCCATCCAAACATAAGGGGACTCGCCATGAGGGTCAGTGATGATGCCACAGAACTCAGGGGTCGAAATAGAACTTAGATTCTAGGTTCTCTCCTTGGCAGAAACAAGCCCCTGCGCCTTGCCTCCAGCAAATAAAATACTGTCCATCCGGAATTAATAAAGATCCTAAAAGTGCAGCAAAAAAAGAAACTTTGACAACAACAGCCAAAGAAGTACAATAATTAGGCAAATTGGCAAAAGTTGAGTTTATTTATTTTTTCCTCTTTGTAATTTCCATCTGTTACTCATAAGGTGTGTTGTACCCCGTTACTTGACACTGAAAAGAAAAGCTCAAAATTCAGAGTAATTTACTGAGTGCAGCTACACTGGCCAGAGCGTGTTCTACAATTCAGTTTGATATTCAGAATAGGACTAAAGCTTTAGTTGTAACAAACATGGAATCTAAGGAAAAGCAACTTCAACTGGAAAACCTGTGCTGTCATAAACACCTTTACATGTAATCACTCGTCTAAATGTAATACACCAAATACGGTAAGAGAAGCAAATTTCACGACTCTTCTGTTCCTAACTAGCGAACAACACTTTTAAAGACATTTTCATTAGTCTTCACACTTCCCAAGATTGAAAATACAGATTGACTGCACCCCAGTGATTTGAACGTTTCTGCATGTTCTGGACCCTTAATGGAAAGTACCGAGGTGTATCTTTACAGTGGAAAACATAGCATCACGGGTCGGGCACACCTTTACAGCTAATTTGTCTTGCTACACGTTGAAACTGAAAAGTTCTATAGAAACTGGCCACAAAGGGGACTCCTGGCTAAAAAGAAAAAAAAAAAAAGTGCGGGGGCGCCTGGGTGGCTCAGTCGCTTAAGCATCTCACTTTGGCACAGGTCATGATCTTGCAGTTTGTGAGTTCGAGCCCCGCGTTGGGCTCTGTTCCTCTCCTCTGCTCTCTCTCTAATATGAAATAAAACATAAAAAAAGAAAACAAGTGAAGATATATGTGTTACAGATATAGTGGAGCCAAGTAGTCATGTAACGAAAAGAGAACGCCTCTATTCTAAGAGCTCAGAAGCAAGAATTATAACCACCAGTGTGTTTTTCCCTCCTACGGTTTTTACCTAATGTCCGTTGAAGTTTGTGCTGAATGAGATGCCCAGAATTATGTTCTGTTCTCAATCTAAAATGAATAATGTATCTGTTTATTTTTCAACAAGCTTCCTCATAAAGGTCCAGTACGGAGGAACGGAATCGCTGAGGACAAATTCTAACAATTCTGCATTCTTACCTTCTGTTGCATCAACTCCCGTCACTGAAACCCTTGAAGGATGCGTATTTTTCCGTAAGGTGAGAATCAGAAGCTGGCAGGCTAGAGAAAAACCCTGAACTCCACATGCCTCAAAGATCTTGTGTTCCTTCCATATATTTTGGATTTTATTGCTGTCGCATTAACTCGTAGGTGTAAAGTTTGTAGCGACAGGCTAGGCATGAATCATTTGGCTTATATAACAAAGGTCAGTGTCCACAGGAGGGGGTAAGTGTGAGGTGGTGCGCCCCCCTACCCCAGCACCCCACACCAGAATGCCCACGCCTGTGTTCCCATTCTAACGCCCGTTGCTGATTACTGGGTGGTGATCGAATATTATCAAATGTTAGAGCGCCCCCTAAAGGCTTTGAGGATTGGCCGTGGATCCCACCTGGGCTCTGCACCTCTGGCACCATTGTCGCCCAGGACATACGGGGAAGCAGAGAGCAAACTGTCCGGGATTGCTTTTGAAAAATATATATCAACTTTGCCAACAGGGGGAGGGCCTCGAACAACGTCGGCCTCCCCAAAACCTTGTTAGGAAGGCGCCCTGACGCTCTAAGGCAAAACAACACACAGACCAAGCGTTGCTTACATTTGGATGGCACTTTGGAGTTTACAGAGCACTTTTCCACTAATTAGGTGATTTGGTGTTCCCTGTGAGCACCCGCACTGGGTTGTCCCTCCGAGGCCCCCCTCAGACACAGCCTTAGCTGGTTCCTTTCAGTCTAGCTTGACCCTCTCTGATCCGGTTCTCAGCAACCTGCCCAATCGTGATGATTGTTTTGGAGCCTCTTGGGTTTTTACCCTCAGTCCCTGTCTCAGGTGGGGCCCTCCAAGGACAGACATGGAGACAGTGACGTGTGAGAAAAGTTTATTAGGGAACAACGACAGTGAAGAGAAAAGGGGCAGGAGTGCTCATAGCCTGACAGCACTGAAGATGAGCATCTCCTAGCAAAGAATGCCCACGGGGAATGTTCTGTGTGGGGAGGAAACAGCCAGCCCCTCACACTGCGGGGCTGAGGGCCACCCAAGAGGGGTCTGCCCCTCCATCACTACCCGGGTCACTGGCTGGGGCCATCCTGAGGACAGCAAGCTGTCTGCTGTCAGGCAGTCACACTCCTTGCAGCCGGACAGCTTGCGCCAGATCTGGGCAACACGTTTGCATATCTGCTTCAGCCCTCAGGCTCTTGATAAGTCCTCTTCCTTCTAGAAAGTCACTTTTCCCTGGGATTTGACAGATTCGTGCAGGTAAACACAGATACAGAGCTAGGCAGGTCAGGCTTTAGGCACCTGCCTTTTTTCAATAGAAACTTAAAGATCAATAAGACGTGACAGGATCCCAGCCATACAGCTAGCAGAAGACGGCGACAGGATAAAAAAGGATGAAACACACTTCCCTTCATAAAACAATATCTGCTGACTCGGATCAAGGCTGCTGGCAATGCGCCTGGCTCCCGGCCACCAGCATTCCATGTGACGTGCCACTTAATCCTTAGAGTCACCGCGAGACAGTGTCATAGGCTCCATTTTACAGACAGGAAACCTGGGTCTTAGAGAAGTTAAGAGACTTTCCCCCAAAGCACGTAGCCAGTCGTGGCAGTAGCAGGACTGAACCAGGTATGGCGCCGGCACCCCCACGCTTCACCGCCATGTTGCCCTTCCTCAACATGGCGTCATAGAGGCTGACTCCTGCATCGCAATGGAAGCACCCAATTCCTCTGAGATTATCTCCAAAGTACACTCTTTTGCCTCTGTAAATTGTAACATTTGGAGGAATATCAATTCAGGAAACTGTTTATATCCTACAAACACTACCTGAAGGAAGATGTTCATTTTCTTTGTTAGGAAGGTAACTCCATTAAATACCCCTCGAGTCTCCAGAAAAGGCATTTGTCTACAGTTTTCTAAAAACAGCAACAAAAAAAAAATGGTGAAAATAAGCAAAATATGTTAAAGAAGTTTAAAGCGCAAAACACTACTTGTTGTAGGGTTTTGCCAGTGTCCCAGAAAATGAGAGCCTGAAACAACTACAAAACACTTGTTAGCTCTAACAAAATGGGATTTTCCTCAACTTTTGCAACCAAGATGGACTTCTTAAGTTGAAAGCTTGACATGCCTGAGACCTTAATCGATACGTATCGATCGAACATTAACAATTCCTCAACAGTGTTATTTTTCACATCAACCAGAAAACATCCAGTAATCATCAAATTTATTAAAAACTTTTAATGAAATCTACATGGGGGGATGATTGAGTGATTGTACAGGTACTGAGCCCATATCAGCCACTTTCATAGCAAGATGTATATTTTTTTAAAGCTTGGCTTCACAGAAAAGCAAACAAGAAAGAAGCATTTCAAATCAACTCAAACTATGAAAAACAGAAAGGAAATTTCTGGGATTCATTTTAAATTTTAAGAAATTTAATGCTTACTTTTGAGAGAGAGAGTGGGGTAGGGGCCAAGAGCAAGGGAGACACAGTATCCGAAGTAGGCTCCAGGCTCTGAGCTGTCAGCACAGAGCTCGATCTGAGGCTTGAACCCATAAACCATGAGATCATGACCTGGACTGAAGTCAGGCACTTAACAGACTGAACCTCCCTGGCGCCCCTCTAGGCTTCATTTATAAGCCTGATGAGAACATTAAAGATGGGGAAGAAATAACAATTATGGGGAAATATAAATCGTAGCATTATCAAAAAAGAACATCACTGCTTATTTTTAATTAAGTCTACAACACACACTAGATCATCTCTCATAAGATTTTAAAGGATTAACCATGCGTTTTAGGCTTTAAGAAATAATTGTGGCTGTTGAAAATTAAAAGAATCTTCTTTTTGTTGTTTTTACTAGCTTTATAATACTAAGTATTTATTTCTAAAAGTAAGAATTCACAAATTCCCCTCAGGGATCACTTCTATCCACACATTTTATTCTCTTCAATTTGGTGGGACTAGAAATGGTGAAAACAGCCCTTCCTCCCCTCCCCACATCCCCAAAAAAGGCAAAAATCTGCAAGAGGACCACACACCAAAACTACGGTAACACCCAACAATGTTGAGATGATATTAAAGCAAACAACCATATCAAAGTGACAGAAGCATTGCGTCTGAGGGGCCTGCGTGGATCCCTGTTGTCCCTGTCCTGGCCGTGGGTGACCCCAGCACATGCTCCTTTCTGTTTTAGACACAATCCTAATAAACTAAGTCATCTGATCCATATTTCATGACACTTACCCAGCCTCTTCCCTTGGTCAAAGCCTCAGTCCATGCCCTGAGCCCTTGGCAATGGAGAACCGGGTTGAACTATTAATGTGTGCTGTGCAGTGGGGTGTGAACCTACTGAGGCTTGGGCTTATGTCAGATTTATCTCTACGTCACCGGCACATAACTCTATCTCTTGCATGCAGAGATTATCGAGTGTTCAGTGAACACTTGCTGAGTGAGTGAGCTGGTGAGAGGGTAAGTAGAAAATTGCTTTGAAAGTCACAGGGAAGGAGATTGTGCAGTGGTCAGTGAATGAAAAAGGAAGAGGAAAACCATTAAAAGCACACACAGAAGCTGCCAATGGGGAAGGGACAAGGGGGAGACAGCAAGGGACTGACGGCGCCGGCGCTCACCGCCTACCTGTTCTGAGATAATCTCGAAGCTTCTCGGGGGGCCTTCTTTCTCACCTGTAAAGTTAGGATTCTAATGTCTACCTTGCTGGGTGATGGTAGAAATTGGAAATGTCATGAATAAGACAACCAATACATGCATATGTACTTGGCGGGCTCTCATTTTTTTTTAACATAACTTTTGTCTCTTCTTTAAAAAGAAACATGTTTTTTTTTAGAAATGTAAAAAACAGGTAATTATAAACCAAAAAGCAGAGCTGTAACTCACTCATAATCCCAACACAGAGATGTGAGTGTTTTGACATTTCTCTCTCTTGTTCCATATCTGCCCCTTGTCTCTTATCCTTATCTGTTTATAATTATCCAAATGGGCATATGATGTACCCTAATCCTTTTTGACCCAGTAGTATATATTTTGATCATCCTTCACATTATTACATGATCTTCTATATCATTATTTTTTAAGGATGCACTCTGTTACGTTGTTGGGATGTAATTTAGCTAAATAACTTCCTGTTTGGAGACCCCAGTGTAACTCACTTTTGCTTTTCAATTATTAGAAATAAAGCTGAGATAACACTCCTCTAGGTGTTACTGTTATTTTAAGTCGTCACTGACTGAGTCTATTTAGAGTTTGGTAGATAGCAAAGCCGCTGAAGGCATCCCTGTCATAGAGTTAGTACGCAGCTCATGCACATAAACCAACCTGAATTATTATATTTACTTGGTTTGCTAATTCTTTCCTTCTTTGCTAGGCACTAGGGATCCTACGAGGAATAATTTGGTCAATGCTTACACTGCCCGCCTTTGTCAATTGAGGGAAAACATACACTTCAAAGAGCTTTCTACTTAAAGATATAAAAATGATGAAAATCACATACACTTCCATCCTGGCAGGGCAAAAGGGGTACTAACCCATGGACATCCAACATGGTAGGATGGCAAGGGCATTAAAAGAAATAATCATGGCCTAATGCTATGGAGAGTTGAAATACTCAACATTTGGTTTATAGTGACCTTTTTCTACCTTGAGCAACTTGCATCGCTTACTGCAAGTTGGTTTGTACTTGGATTGCTTCTGGTTAATAGCCTTCATTAGTCTTTGTGTACCAGACTTCTCTCAATCAGGTTATCCCAGCTTCCTGCATGTTAAAACCTGAGTTTCATGCCTTCCTGATTCACACTTCTCACTTTCATCTTTTAAGAATAATGTGAGCTATTTATTTGCATAGAAATAATGGTTGAAAGGAGGATTTCAGACACTCTGCATGTTTTCTGTAAAAAGAGTCTCTTTTGTTTTCAAGATTCAACAAAACAAATTGCCAGTCTGTGCTCACCAGACATGCATAACTTTATTCAGGAGAGAATTTGCATGAGGCACAATTTGTCCCGAAGTGAAACCAAGATTTGTGGCACCTAGTATAGACCGTGAGGGTACAAACAATGGCAAGCATCACATGACCTCATTCACTCTGAAACATCTTTCTGCTTGCTTGTTAATGCTGTAAAAGATTAGGGTTGTATTCCTTTGCAGGTCCTATCTAAGAGTTATAGGAGAGGCCATATATTTGAAGGAAGACTGTGAGCACATGGGCATCTGTTTCTTGTACGTTTCTAGAATATTAAAGTTTGATACAGTCAGTGGGTGTTTCCCCAATCCAGATAAAATGCTATGCAAATAGAGCTTTGATATAAGCCTGACAACATTTCCCCACCATCAGTCCCATCAGATTACCATACCAGAGAGTCTTTTAACATAGACAGCAGATACAGAAGAAATGATCAGCAAAATCAAAGCTAGGTCAAGAGAGATTATGCAACCTGAAAAATAGAAAGTAAAAAGGAGAGAAAGAAAAAAAGGATAATTCAGATTACAGTAATCTAGTGTGAAACTCAAGAGTCAACATTTCTAACAAGCTTCCAGGGAAAATTAATACCATTGGCCACAGGCCTCTCTGAGTAGTCAGGCTCTACATTCAATTTGCTTTTGGGCTATCTCTTTATATTTATTTATTTTTAAAATGCTTATTTATTTATTTTGAAAGAGAGAACATGAGCAGGGGAGGGGCAGAGAGAGAGGAAGGGAGAGAATCCCATGCAGGTTCTGAGCCGTTAGTACAGAGCCCAATGTGGGGCTCGATCCCGAAAACCGTGAGATCATGACCTGAGCCCAAATCAAGAGTTGGACGCTTAACTGACTGAGCCACCCAAGGTACCTCTGAACTATCTCTTTAAAACAAATGTGTGGGCTGCCTGGGTAGCTCAGTCAGTTGAGAATCCAACTCCGGCTTTTGGTTCAGATCATGATAGCAGGGTCATAGGATCGAGCCCCACATCAGGCTCTGCTCTGACCATAGATCCTGCTTAAGATTCTCTCTCTCTCTATGCCCCTCTCCCCTGCTGGTGATCTCTGTATATAAAATTTTTTTAAAAAGGTGTCAGCAAATAAATAATGCAAAAATGTCAAAGGAAATACATCCAAATTCTTAGAGTTAATATTATTTTCAAATATTTTGAGAGCATCAATACTAACAATAGTATTGACCGTAATTTTTAAACAATTTGTAAAAACGTATTTAGTGGAATCTTCCTTTGGTTACAGGGACAAGTAGATCCCATTCTCCTATTATAGTACATTTCTCTTTTAATGCATTTATAATTGACGCCTTTATTAATTCAGCCTGACTTTTTCATCTTCATCTGAACTGCTGATGTCTTATTGTGCATCTAATTGGAATCATCTTAGCTTCCTTTTCTTACATGGTGAGTTAATCAGCCCCATTGAGATAACAGTGATCAAAATTCCATGACACCTGCATTCAGCAGCAGCCAAAGGATGTCATAAATATAATGGATCATTACCCATAAACAAGAGCTCATTTAGTCACTTTGACCAATGCCATGTGCTGACTTGGACTTGCCTAACGCAGAAAGGCAGAAGGCAAGTCTGAAGGAGGTCACCTGCAAAAATTACTCTCAGCAGTTCGCCTGCCAAGAAACAAATGCACAGAAAATTAACTAACTCTCTCCTTCTGATTTATTACCTATTCTACTAATGCACAATGCATTAGCCCCAAGGCTCTTGGATCAATAGTTCAGTTGTATAGATTATGAAACAGTTTGTGTATTCTTTTTCTGACCAACGTTTTATTTCGAGGATTGCAGCTTGAGTGACTTCAACTTATAAGAGATTAGGCCGTTGAATCAGAGACATTTGTCCAAGATGTTGTGCATAAAATCCGACACAGCAAATATCTCTTAGAATGGCTTACCTTGGACAAGAGCAGATTGTGCAGAATGTATTAATATGGTTTTCTACCTACCTTGAAACGGCTTTGGCAATGGATCTATGCACAACCGAAGAAGGCCTTGGTCTTTCCTCCTTTAATAATTCATTTTGTTAAAATACTCCAACCAAACTGTGAGAGGACAAGAAGAAAAATAGGACAACATGAACACAGAGAGTGCTTTCTTCTCCTTGCTATTAAGTATAGTTGAAAGTCTGTAGATTGGAAAGGATTGCAATTTCATGTCTATACCACGGAAATCGGAAGAAAATTAACACTTCCCAATGCTCTAGGTATACATTTTAACATGATGTTTCTTTTGCATTAGTAAGATAATGAACTACCCTGCCTAATTCAGAATGTCATGGAGGTCAAATGCAATAATAGATGGAAAGATGCTTTGTAAGTTCTAAGTATACACATCAAGAATATTATTATTAGAGTATAGTAGAGTAGAGAAAGGAAATACAAAGAAAAACACTTTAATCATTCTTGATAATTCAAGATTAGTGTATGTAAACCAACCTTAAAGTTTTCCTCTTCTTTAAAGTCATTTATTCCCCAATATTTTAACTGATTTAATTAAATTAATTGAATTTAATTGGATTTAAGGCATATTTCAAAATACACACAATACACCTGCTAAAGATAAAACTTGGTTATCTTTCAATGGAATGAATGTTGTGAAGGTGTTTAGAAAATAGTAGATTGGCATAGTCAAAGTGAGCCTAAATTGAATTCTAAGAATTTTCAATCAATAAAAAAGAAAAGAAAAAATCATGTGCAATCATTACTATGATTCATAGGATCTCTGTAACAAAAATAAATTAGAAGCCCAAGAAAAATCGAGTTATTCCTGGAATCAAGATCGAAAGGCATTTCTTACCTAGGTTTTAAGGCAGATTATGAGCAATCTCTTCAACAATATCTTTTCAGTAAATCCAACAATGTTTTTCATAGGGCTATCCTATAATGTCCATGAAATATCAAAATACAATACAGTAAAAGCAACTCTTTTTTTTTTCTTTTTGTGAGAGGGAGGGGTGATGGGCAGGAAATAAGAAGGAAGGGGAGATATTCAAAATACTGCATCCAGAAACAGGTCTCTACTACGGACAGATTTAATCCAAGTATAATATATTAGAAGGTCCAAATCAATGATTCTTAATTAAGATATATATATGAGAAGTTCCTAAGAGATCTCAACTCTATATGCCTAAGACCTAAACCAGAAATTCTGATTGAAGAGGTCTGGAGTGAAGGTTAGACAAAGCTTATCACAGCTAAGATTCCTATGCACACACACAGATAAAGACCACTGATTGGGAAAACTGAGTGAACTATCTTCTCTTCAAACAATCTCATACAATGGTTAGACACGTACTTAGCAGCAAGAAGTTCAGAATCACAGAATATGCACCTGATGTTCTAGGTACCTTTGCTTTTATGCTTCCAGAGAACTTTCTACCCCACACCAGCCTGCGATATGACTTGGGTGGCTGACCTCCATGGACTGAATTTGGGAGCACCAACTGGTTAGACTAGAGGGGGCAAGGAGAATGAAGACTAGGCATTTGTTCAGTTGGTTTTTCAAGTTACGTGAACTTGCAACCCTTGACAATATGTTTCATCCCTTGAGCACATTTCATCTCTCCCACATTCCATGACTGTGTGCCCCACTTCTTACTCCAGATCAAGAGGAGTAATGGCTTCCAAATGATATCTACTCTAGGTTGCTGCTCTATCTTTTCAAATTTCTCTACACTTGGCCCATATCTTCACAAGGAGTCTCTATTAGACTCTCTGAAAAGTACCCAGTTTGAATGTGCCATCTATTTTCTGTGAGATCCGACAAACTTCAGGTTTGTCTTGGTAAAGTCAACCAAGTCTTGGGCCCTAACAGTTTGTATATTAATGATAATTTTACAGTTTAGATATACAAAGCACAAAGAGCAGGGTTTCAAAATATGGGGATTGGGGGGGGGATGTGAAGTATAGTCTAGAATATGGTATATAAAATATAGTAGAAGCTATATGAGATTTCAAGGATGTGTATCCTAAAAATGTTTATGGAAAATAAATAAATCATGTAAATTAACCAAATAATGTAGTAAAGACTTGGTATCATTGTCATTAATTAATATTTCTGAAAATTAAAAGATACCATGTTGCATAAATTTTAAATGCTTTGCTATATAAACACATTAATATAAAGCTAGCAATTTTCACTCAGAATATATGAATTTGGAAAATAAATATATTGGGGGCATCTAGATGGCTCAGTTGGTTAAGCATGAAACTCTTGATTTTGGCTCAGGTCATGATCTCACAGTTCATGAGTTCGAGCCCTGCATCAGGCTCTGCACTGACAGCACAGAACCTGCTTGGGATTCTCTCTCTCCCTCTCTTTCTGCAACATCCTTCACCCCCCACTTGCTCTTTCTGTCTCTCTCTCAAAATAAACAAACTTTAAAAAATTTTAAATAAAAAAAGAAAATGAATACATTGTCTTAAATATGACCAATAGATCACTCTTCAATTAAAAAAGAAAAGATCCTTCTTGATGCATAGCTAATGTAGTTTCATCTACAGAAAACAAAGACGTAAGGGATCTCTTTTAAAAATTTCCCAGCGACATCTGTTTGCTCTTGCTACATCTTTGTTTGTAGCATAAATTTGTAACAAAATTAATGAAATGTTCACAATGCGAAATGGCCCTAAATCTCCCAGTTGAGATCATGATGGTGAAGAGATTTAGACATCACAGTCTAAGCTGTTGGCTTCCACTCTCATTAAGTCTCCTCTGTGTAAATGGTTCTAATATTTCGATCCCCAGGGAAGTCCTCTTCTGTTCCTACAACATAGGTCTTTTATTGTGAGTTGAATTTACATGCTTGAAGAATCAACTGAGTAATATTTATATTCCAGCTATTTCTATTAAACGTCCAACAAAGACGTCAGCCAGAACGAACCAGAACCGGTACCAGTATCTAGCAACAAATGTCAAATCCATCCATTTCTCAGAAGTACAACCAAAGAGTTCATTGGGGTGAATACAATGAGCACGGCACTCAACCCAAGACTCCCACCCTCGAAATCTGTGGGAGACATTTTCAACTCAGTTTAATGAGGCTTATCTACCATGTCCCAGTCTTCGTCACTGGTCTTCTGTTCCTCTGGCATCTTGGATATTGCTCATTTGTGGTACCCTAAAATAAAGCAAAAACAAAGCCTGAAAATGTTCATCCCAGTGTTGCCTTGTTACCACAGAATTAACTGAGTACCGTTCTTGTTCCCCATTATTTTTATTCTGGGAACACATCTAGGGTCCCTTTGACTGGCCAGGATTTCTCCCTTGAATTTATTTCAGCCAGATCTTTTGAGTTTGTTTCTGCTGAGTCTTTTGGGCTTCGTGGTTGCATCCCATTGACTATGCTTCACTATATGCAAGGTGTTTATTTATTAGCGTGGGACAGGACTCTCAGCCTGATTGCTGACACTCAGAGCGTAGAGAGAACACTCCCCATTAGGTGTGTAGCAGCTGGCACCCTAGGATAAGGAGTCGTGAATACTCCAATAGCTATCCCCAGAAAACAGGCAAGGTTTTTTTCTTAATTACACATGACACCTTAAAGAGCCCCTTTCCCAATATAGTACTTAAAATAGAGAATTGGGCAATCTTTCATGGTACCCAGACATTGGGACACTCTGACCAGACACAAACAGCCAATTATCACTTTCCAAGAATGCACATCTACTCATCGATCATACATACATTTCAAACAGGAAAAAAAATATGTGTTATGGACACACACACATTCAACACTGTTGCTAATTACATCAACATGGAAATGCGTGATGCGATCCTTGGAAATGATAATGACAAATCAATTTGGTTAATGAAGTTTTGAGGAGATGGGAGCAAATCAAAGGAAAGGAAGGATGGGAGACTGGTGAGCAGAGAACTTCCAACCTTGGTAGGGTCGGCGTGGAATGTTATTTTTACCCGTTGCGAAGGCTGTGAAGTTTAATTCTAAGAGATATTACCACCGGAGGTGGAGGAAAAAAAAGAGTAGATATAAAGGTCTGAGGGCTAAACAACTGTGGAGGGGGGGTTCTCCCAGAAAAAGGGTGCCCTGGTCCTGAAGCAACTTCCTGTGGAAGATTCACTTTCTGGTTGGTTGTAGAAGCCAAGGGCGTGTGCCATAAATTGAGGCAGCTGCTGAAAGCCAGGGTTCGAATATGTCTTCAAGCTCTGCCATGAGTCAGGACCCCGGCGGGGGTGACCCATGCTGACCTGAGATACAGCAGTGTTTAGCCAGGAAGAGTCACCAATGTCACACTGACCAAGGGAAGACTTCAGTTTGGTATTCCAGATGCTGCGTGTGTGTGTGTGTGTGTTTATGCACACCACAGAACAAGAATTAAAGAGGCTGTTACATAACAGCTGTTGATATTAGTTTGTTCCTGATGCCACTGGTTAAGGATAACACCTCTCTCTTTTTTTCTGAATTCCTTTGTTCAGGAAATGTTTGACTCCCTACCTGCTTGCAGCAGGAACGTGGTGGTATGGTTTTTTGCATGAGCCCAGAATTCTCTCCCCTGCTGGTGTGCACTACAGCCCACAGTGTAGACGCAGGGTT
>NW_024083264.1:0-16843 GCF_003009895.1 Hyaena hyaena | reverse complement strand
TCAACCATATTAAGAATCCACAGAAGCAGCCTTCTAAACCTGGCCAATGACAAGAAAAGACCAACAGATGGCAGTATATTCATGTACAGAGGTTGGTTGTAATGATTGCCAGTCTCTTCAAATGCTTTTCCTCACTTGACGCAAAAATCACAGCAGAAAATCTAAAGTCAACCATTAATATGCTGACCATACCACAGTGTCTCCTTTGCCTGTGTAAGTTTCAGATCTCCCTAATTATGAACTGCTGCTGATTCAGAACAGAATTTCCCACAGCAGTGCTCCTGAAAGCCTTATTGTTAATGAATTTATCTGTTGAGGCAAAACCAGCGTTTTTCAGAACTCTTCACTGCATCTAAGGTTTACTTATTAAGTCATTCTAGTGCTTACCAAGTAGAAAATATGACCATATGTTTTACAGGCAGTCCATGGGGTAACAGGCAGTCCATGGGGATAACATTAAGATGCCTCATGGCTACCTCCATAGCCCCTCCCCTCTATCAAATAAAATCTTTGAAATAAAAGGAAATTGGGGTTAACCACTGAGAGTAAAACTATAAGTGAGATATATGATTGAGACCAAAAAATACTGTTGAAAGATCTCTCCTGAGACTGGTCAGCATTAAGATTCAATTACCTCCTTCTCTAAAGATAGAGTACATCCATTAGGAGGGGAGTTTGCTAGGGGCGCCGGGGTGGCTTAGTCGGTTAAGCTTCCGACTTTCGCTTAGGTCATGATCTCGCGATTCGTGGGTTCGGGCCCCGCGTCGGACGCTGTGCTGACTGCCAGCTCAGAGCCTGGAGCTTCTTTCAGTCTGTGACTCTCTCTCTCTCTCTCTGACCCTCCCCGCTCACGCTGTCTCTCTCTCTCCTAGAAATAAATAAAAACCTTTAAAAAAATTTTTTAAAAAGGAGTGTAGTTTGCTAGAAATGCAATCACAAGAAGAAAGAAAAAGAAAGAAAGAGAGAGAGAGAGAGAGAAAGAGAGAAAGAAAGGAAGAAAGAAAGAAAGAAAGAAAGAAAGAAAGAAAGAAAGAAAGAAAGAAAGAAAGAAAGAAGAAAGAAAGAAAGAAAGAAAGAAAGAAAGAAAGGAAGGAAGGAAGGAAGAAAGGAAGAAAAGGAAGAAGAGAGAGGGAAGGAAGGAAGGAAGGAGGGGGGAGGAAGGGAGGAAGAAAGGGATAGAGAGGGAGGGCACTCTAAAAACAGAGGCTAAATGTTGAACTTCCTATTCAAATGTATTACATGGGGTAAGGGACTCTAGAGTATTATTCTTATGGCAGCTTAGCCAGCTGCCACTAAATATTCAAATTTTAGTCACAAATTCATTATTCATTTCTATATTCACAAGCAAGCTTCAAACTAGTAAGTGCCACCTCACACACACACATACGTAGATATTCTCTGGGGAGCCTGAATGAATGAGGCCCATGTGAGTCTCACTATCTATGGAAACTAAATACTTAATGATAAAATCATAAAGTGATACTCTCCTTTTATCTGTCATTCAATGTGATTGGCGGGGGGGGGGGGGCTTTATGTATCACTCTCTTGCGGTATTCTCTGGTTCAAGCCAGAGCTCATCAACCCATTACCCTTGAGACCAAAATTCCGTACTTGAAAACCTAACTAGATCCTGGACTAGAAGAAGTGTCCATCCAAAGTCTATGGGCAACCTCTTAGCTTACTCTCATGACACTTAACTTTTGAACATCAACAAGTCTTCTTCAGTGAATATTCAGCTTACTTACATATATAATCCTGTCTTTGTTCTCTGTAGAGATGTAAATAGGTGGTCACCTCGCTACTTCAGAGACTTAATGACAGCTCCTAAGGTCCCATGTGGCCTCTTCTTCAGCTGTATGTACATTCAGATAATTGAATGATATCAGAAAAAATACTAAGGTCCATTGGAGAAATATATCCCAAAGAGGAACAAATTTGATGTAATATTGTTTTAGGTGAAATAAACTGACAAATGAAAAATCTGTTATAATCACACATCTATTTTCTGAATCAAAGGTGACTTATGAATCCTCCCTGCCTCAGCCCCTCCTTTCCATTAGCCAAAAAAGTGAACGGTGATTGATCTCACTCATTTCACACAAAGCACTGCCCTTCCTAGTCAAGTATATTTATTCATGCTTATATAAAATATTTAGTGCAAAGGCACTTTAGAGATCACTTTAGAGACTTCTTATTTTACAAATAAGGAAATGAAGGTCTTGCTCATGCAATGGGACTTATGGTCATGTAACTATTTGTTAAGAGTTCCATGCTCACCATTAGGGGACATTGATGCCATGCTAGAAATGACCTCAATAAAAATAATACTAAGGTTTTATTGGGGGTAAAATTGATGCCAACTCACACATGTGAGTGTTCACTGACCTTTCTAGATTCCAAAGTGGATTCATGGCCACAGTAATCTACATGATATCATTTCAAAAATCCCTGGTGCCCCATTTAAGAACATTTGCAAATACCTGATCATTTGACTCACCTACATTCTGGCAATGTCTGACATGCTGTGATTTAAATAACATTAGTTTAACTTAAGGTCTTATCCACCTGTTACATTTGGAATGCAAATACACCTGCGAGATATGTCACCTGTCAGTCAACCTCCAGTAACCTTCAAAGTGAAAGAACTCCTTTCTTTTAAAGAGTTATTTGTTGGGGTGCCTGGGTGGCTCAGTCGGTTGAGCATCCGACTTCAGCTCAGGTCATGATCTCATGGTTCGTGGGTTCGAGCCCTGCGTCGGACTCTGTGCTGGCTCAGAGCCTGGAGCCTGTTTCGGATTCTGTATCTCCTTCTTCTCTGACTCTCCCCTGCTCATACTATCTCTCTCTTTCAGAAATAAATAAGAAAAATAAAGAGTTATTTGTTGATCCATTGATGTCTTTGATCATGCGTTTAATGAGTACTTACTCCTATAAGAGACTCTGCCAAGACCTGGTGGATTTCATGGAAATGAATAAGAGAGGATTGCTGTCTTCACAGATTTCACAGTCTATCAGGAGAAAAGAGACCTAATAGGATGTGACGTATCACAGCAGTTCTGTGAAAACATACTCTGGCTGCCACAGAGGACTGACAACTAATTCTATTTAAGAGGAATCAGGTAGGGGAGAATTAGGAAGGTTTCCTAGAGCAATCCACAGAAGGTTTTGATGGAGGAATGTTAGAGAAAAATATGAGAGCATTCAGGATCAAAGGGGGATGGGAGAAAAACAGTGTGAAGGGAAGAGGAGAAGAGAAAATCAAGTCTTTGGGTTACACAAAGGCTGACTTTATCAATTACCCATGTACCCTTGTACAGATAAACCTAACATTTGTTCTAGACATGAGCTGAAAATCTATATAGACTTTTTACTGTATCATGTTATGCAGGGTTGGATAATTGGGATGACTCATGAGACACTGGTATAGCAGGAAAAAGAAAGCACAGGCAAACATCAGAGAGATACAGGACTTCCATACACTGATGACAGAGGGTTCCTCAATCACATAGGATGCACATTTGTATCTGAATCATGAACTACTAAGATACATGCAGGATACCTTGGGTTCAGGAGAGTCACAGTCTTCTCCAAGGAGCTGGTTTCTACTCCTCTGCTTACATAGCCGAAATTAGGCTGCATGACCAAGAGCAATAGAAGAAAACAAGAGAACATAAAAGAAACTGTTTTTTGTAAGCAAAGCTAATAAACCAGTAAATTTGCCTACCGTGTCTCTCTTAGACGCTAGCACAGGAATATTTATCAGTAGTTAGTTGATTTTATTCTGATTGGACCAAGTATCTACACGTTGGCTCCAATCATCCCTGGAAATAAGCATATAATTCAACAGATCAGCTGCCATATGTATTTACACATATAATTTACACTTCCTCAAATCAGAAGAGGACAAATAAGGGTAAAGTGCTCACACAATGGTAGGAAAAACATCTTTTGGCTGCATTCCTACCTGTCATCCCTCCATTCTCCCTATCCAAAAAATTTTCTTTAGCACTTTTGGGGCCCAGATGATGCCTGAAGTCTTCTTGGCCACTGGCTGCAATTGAGACTGGAACCTACTCTTTCTTCTGGGGCCAGACTTAGTTTCTACTACACACATCCAACTAGTAGAACCAACTCATGCCCACTCCTGGCTCTGTTGCTGGAGGTAGTGGATCCTCTCTCCAACCTCAGACACTATGCTGCTCTCAAGCACAAGAGGCAGAAACACTGCTTTCTCCCTGCCACACATAAAACCATTTGATCTTCTGAAATAAAAGTTAATCAAGTTAAGGCTGGATATTCTGGGCCTTGGCTTCTGATGTGAGGTTGGCTACATATAAACTTTGGAGCTGCTGGTATAAATTGTTTTCCACTGTTAGATGGTGAACTTGCCAGTGGTTGAAATGGAAAGAACTTTAAGTCAGCGTTAGAACAAAAAGCAGTGTAAATATTCATGAGTCCAGAGATGTCTCTGTGAAGTTTTGTTTGCGAGGGCCTCTCTAAGGGATGCTGATGAACTCAAATCCACTAAAATTGATGCTTCTCTGAAAGATAGATGTACTGTCCTTTAAACTGTGTTTATTAAGCAACTAGAATTCAGCAACTAGGATTCAGATGAAAAGTTAGCAATTAAAGTTCTGAATTGAAAAACCACTACAGCTTACCATTGTCTGACCACAAATAAAATAATGCTTGGAAACTCATTAAGTAAGCAGCTGAGGTTTTTTTTAATTGAGTATTATATAGTCAAGAATTATTAAACGATGCTAGGCATTATTCCAATGCCAAGAGCAACCTGAGTGTTTTTTTCCAGTTTTATTGAGAAATAATTGACATACATTGCTGTAAAGTTTAAGGTGTACAGCATAATGGATTCATTTATATATATTGTAAAATGATTAGCATAATAGTTTCACTACCATCCGTGTTCTCACGTAGATGAATATGGAGAAAAAGAAGGAAGATAGGATGAAGAAAAAACCTCTTCTCCTTGTGATGAGAACTAGGATTTACTCTCCTAACAACTATTCTATACATTGTATACCGGTGTATATCAATGTTACAGGTGCCATGTTGTTAAGAACCAACTGTTAATTGAATCTCAACTATACTTGGAAACACAAGGAAGAAAATCTCCTCAGAAATAGGATGTAGAGGGGCGCCTGGGTGGCTTAGTCGGTTAAGCGTCCGACTTTCACTTAGGTCATGATCTCGCGGTCCGTGGGTTCGAGCCCCGCGTTGGGCTCTGTGCTGACTGCCAGCTCAGAGCCTGGAGCCTGTTTCAGTCTGTGACTCCCTCTCTCTCTGACCCTCCCCTACTCACACTGTCTCTCTCTCTCTCTCCTAGAAATAAATAAAACGTTTAAAAAAAAAAAAGAAAAAAAAAAAAAAGAAATAGGATGTAGAACTGAGGAATGCAATTCAAGGAGGGCCCTAGAAGGTGGAGATGAGTAAATGTCATCCCCACCCCAAAGAATCCTGGGTGCGGGCTAGAGACTCATGTCTGTGGTTGCCTCCCAGTGCAACATCGGCAGCCATAAAGGGGTGGTCAGATCACCTAATGACTTACACGCACCCTCTGACTAACTGTAAGCCCCAGAAGGCATGTCCTAAATCTAAGTGTTGAAGGATAAGAGATGGATGTCTTGTGGTTGCTTTCCTCCTTGTTTCCTTTTCTGCTCATAGTAAAGAGCCTGGTCCTGGACAGAAAGACAATTCTAATTCTAATGAATTTGCTCCTGAACAAACTATTCCCCAGCCTCAAGATTTATGCAGGAAGGACTGAGATGCCTTCGGTCAGGCTCCACTCTGCAGCAATTCTGGAATCATCAAGGATGAATTTATATTTAATGAAAAGGCTGGAGAAGCAAGCTAGATTTTGGACAGCACTTCACAGGAATACACAGAGATTGATCATAGTGAAAGCATCCTCATATTTAGATTTACAACCTTTTATCCTCAGCTTCTCAGTCCACCCACAGGATTTAGCCACAGCCTACTTAGTGCTGTGCCCCTCTTTTCTAACTAACAAAGAGGAAAGAAAAGTCAGAAGTGGTTTGAACAGACACTTAGAAAAAAAGGAGTCAGAGCGGAGGACCACCTCCCCTTTCAAAGGAGCTGGAATCAGGGAATCTAGATGTTAAATGAGCAGTTCATCACACAGAAGGCAACACTTGGACAGGAGACTACAGAAGGAGAGGAGAGATCAGAGATGGGATAGCAGAAATCAGAAGGAAAATTCTAAAGTAAAAACTGAATGGCTCCTGAAAGCTGTAAGTGCTAGAAAATTACAAGACAGGACAGGAGAAGAATATTCACTGTAAATTTGAATTTGTTAGGCTTTCTGTAAATGTTAAAAGCACAGTTCTTTCCTCTGAAGGACAAAAAAAAATTTTTTAAAGGAAAGAAGAAAAGTGAGATGGTCACAAAAGATTAATGGACGTCTATTAACATGCAAAATATATGTTAACACAAAATTTTGTGAAAACAAAAAGAAATGTTCTAACAGACAGGTAGACTTCTGGTACCAGTACAGACTCTAAGTGATTGACATGAAACTCATCCTTACATCAGCAGGGGGAGAATGGATATTTCTATAAGTAAAGGACCTATTGTCATTTTGGTGGTTTGTGAGATAAAGACCTATCAAAAGTTTATAGCCTTTGATAGGAGATTGAGATACTCAGACAGTGTGCCGGCCTTAGGATATGCAACTACCTTTTGTTTTCTTATATCACGAATTTTTGTCCCCCTCTGTCTACATAAGCAGATCACTTAGGTAATGAGGAAGTCTAGACATATGCCTGTATTTATGAAGCTTTGTCATTTTATCTTCATTGTGAACATGATAACTCACTTAAATGGATGAACTCCCTTTATAGAGAGAGGTGGATGTGGTTTTTAAAAATGGCTCTATCCAGAAAGCCTGCTTCTACTTTTGGAGATGGGAATGGAGAGTCTGAGGAAGTAATGGTTCTCAAGTAATAGGGTTGCTTGAGCTTAATTAAATATTAAATTTAATATTTAAATATTAAATTTAGTGATGGCTTAGATCTCCACGTACCCTCTACACAAAAGCAGGAAAACTTAACAGAACTGTCTTAGCAAAAAAAAAAACAAAAAAAAAAAAACTAGAGACAAAAGTTGTGATAGTTGATGGTTTACTTGTCACACAAGGAAAATGCCTCTGTGTAAAAAAGTACTTCAGGTAGCTTGTCAGGAACTTGTAAGTACACATCCTTAAATTATAAATGATGAGGCTACTGTGAACTGACCCTGTGTCTACCATTGCGTAAAGGTTGGTTGGAGAATGTTAAGAATCATTTTTACTTGTTTAATGTACATTTAATAGAAGAAATAGTATCAGCTGACTTCTCTACCTATCCATTATTTTTTAGTTTCTTTTTTGTCCTAAACAGAAAAGTGGAAGAGGGTGATTGTGAAGAAGTTTATGGACCAGGATAAATGTTCAACACAGACAAAATCTATCTATACAAGATAAAAATGCTTTGGGACACCAAGATACTAAAGGGAAAAAACTTCTGGGCTTAAAGTTGGTAAAGGCTAACTAATGCATCTTCTCTGGGATAATTATGCAGGCTTTGCTGTTAGTCTGGATTTGTTCTGCTCTGCTATGTTATTAAGTTTTTGCTTTTGTCTCCACATACTCCTTTGATGGGCTCACCTGGTTCCATCGTCATGTACCAATAACTCCTGAATTTATATGTCCAGTTAATACCTCCCCCCAAACACAGACTCCAAACACCTACTCAACAAATATTCTTAGATGTTTTATAGGCATCTCCAAATTCATACATTCAAAAACAAACCCCTGATATTCCTCTCTTAACCTGATACAATCACAGACTTGCACATCTTAATCATATTTCCATTTTTCTAGTTACTCAAGCCAAAAATATTGAAGTTATCCTCATTTTCCTCATCCTCT
Organism: Hyaena hyaena; assembly: GCF_003009895.1. Lineage (NCBI taxonomy): Eukaryota > Metazoa > Chordata > Mammalia > Carnivora > Hyaenidae > Hyaena > Hyaena hyaena. The sequence continues at coordinate 8,898 of NW_024083264.1, read as the reverse complement.
TCTGCCCCACATCCTATCCACTCATCAATGCTATTGGCTCTACTACAAAATATAGCCATATTCAATTATTTCCTACTCCCTCCTTTGCTACTACTCTGGTCCAAGCCACTAATAAACCCTTTCACTGGAATTATTGGAACAGTCTCCTAACTGGCTTTTCTGCTTCCACCTTCCCCTCTTAGTGATGGAGTAGAATCTCAGAATAGCAACCACATCATCCTTTAAGAAAAGGAGTCAGACCAGGTCCCTCCTCTCCTCAAGACTTCAGTGCTCTCTTCTTACTTATTTTGGAATAAAACCAAAAGCCCTTTCTATGATCGTGGTCCTTTATTTCTCTTACCTCATTTGCAATTTCTTTTCTCCTGATTTCATGTCTTTCCAGCCCTCCTGTTCTGACCTCCTTCCTGTTCCTCCAACACATACCAGATACAGTCCTACCTTTCCCCTGGAAGTCTCTTCTTCCAGATATCCATATGGATAACTTCTTCACCTAGTTCCATTTTTTATTAAATTTCATTCACTCATGAGGTGTTTTCTGACCAGATCGATTTCAACTGCACCCCCATACTCTCTCTCTTCTCCTTCATTGCTTTGACTGCAACAATCATTACCAGTACTATATATTTTGTTTAGTTATTTTACTTATTATCTGACATCCATTTTTTAATATAAGCTCTTTAGGATGCATATTTTTTCTTTTTTCTCTTCCTAACACCCCAACTCCTACTCCCTTGCTTTCCCCCTAGTCCCTAGAAGAGTGTACAGCATATTGTAGATACTCAATAAATACTCATTTATACTTTAGAATGTGCCATTAGAACTCATTCTAAGTACTCATAGCACATTCGCCCCACCCCTGAATTTGCAGTAAGATTTCCTGGGGGAAGTCAAGAGACTCTGAGGTTCATAACTCTGGGTCAAAACTAGGTGTTTCTCCTCAGCCAGTATCCAGCCACTATCCAGGATCCAAAGGCCTTTGTGGCTGGCTAATTCACCTATATAGAGACCATCTCATCCATATAGGCACCTGTTCAGAAGTTGGGTGATGACTCCTGAGGTTTTACAGTCTTTTTTGTGAGAGTTTCAGTCCACTGGCTCTGGAGGTCTCCTTGGGATACTAATCAAATCCTCCTTCAAGAACTGGTTTTTCCCCAGGATCTCATGGTGAACCTGACTTTTCAACACTTCTCCTCCATTCAACTCTGTACGCTTGAGGCAATTAACATGGAGAGAGATGTGAGATGATAGGATGGGGGTAGCAGGTGCTCTCATGGGCTCAACAGCAAGAGTGGTTGGAGATAGATTGCTCTGAATATTTAAGGATACAGATCTCATCTAGGTATCCCAGTACCTACAGATTCAATCAGTAGGTATCCCAGAGCCTTCACAGACCCTCTGCATCTCTTCTTGTGACCCACATTATCTACACCAGCAAGATCAGAGTGAGGACTCGAAGATGAGCAAGTCCATGAAACTCTTCTCATGTAAAACAGAAGAGACCCAACAGTTACTAACTGAAGAAGCCGGCATCCACCAGAGGATGAGAAAACAACCAGGTTGGCATAGAGACCAGGATGCCAGAAGACAAGACCAGTTCCTACATGTGATTCCAAAAGACTCCTCCCATGTCACTCACCATACAGTCTCCTGGGCTTTCCTTCCCCATACTTTAGGGAACCAACCTGGAGAGAAGCATAAAAATGAGACAACTGAAAGACAGGACCTTAAGAGATTGGCTCAGTAGTGTTTAACAGATCGATCTCAACTGGAGTGGTCCCTGCTACTCAGCAGCATGTTGCATATTACTTAAGATGAAACCAACTACAAAACAAAAAATGTCAAAATACAGATTATTTGTACACCTGAGTGCAATATAAATGGATCCCTCCCCTCCCCCCTGCTGCATTTGTCACTTGCAACCCAGCACCACAGTGTAGATTCCTCAAAGGGATCCTGACGGATTATCTGTCTGGCTCCTCTATGCCAAGCTAGCCTCTCCAGTCCTGAGGCATTGCATACTACCCAGGCTATCATGCATTTAACCACTCTTTTTTCTTTCAAGTATTAATAAATGAGGGTAGCTGAGACATAGAAAAGAAGAGTCAATTTAGAGAGAAAAGAGCTGTGCCAGCCCTCAGAGCCTTTAATGCTACCTGCACTGTGATTGGGCAATACCTTCACTTCTCTGTTTCCTTATCTGTAAAATAAGCATAATATACCCAGCTTTGAACTATTGTCCATTGTATTAAATAAAAAGATAAATACGAATGAAATTGGTGCATTTCAAAGTGCTCTGTAAATGTAAGACATTGTTATTATGGATACTAAAAGTACTTTCAGTGTATCGCCCACTTTAACTATTACAGGGTGCACATTTGAACAAGACACATTGTTCTTGCCTCGAGTTTTTGTAATCTAATGCAGTCATTCCTTAGGTTCACCAGGCTTACTCTCTGGGTCTTGCTTTGGCTTATGAGAAACTGTTCACTTCATGCTGAGAAGGGAGGTTTAGACTGAGGTTTGTTTCCAGTCTCCTCTCCTGAAATGAATTACATGATTGTGTTCAATCCCATGATCCCTGATCCAGTGCCTGCACAAAATGCAGTTTGCTCACACACCAGGTAGGCAAGAAATAGGACACAGACATGCACGCACAAGTGCAGTGGAACTGAAATGACTCTGCTTCTTCACACTCCCACCTTGGACATCTCTGTTAAGCTCTCAAGGACAAAGGAATCTTTAAAGATTGTCTTGCATAATGTTTGTAATATTGCATACAAATCTCCCAAATTATTGATCTCATTAATTCAGTCTGTATCCGTGTAGTGGGAAATTGAAGTAACCAACCAATTAATGAACACCTGAAATTTTGCTATTGCAGGACCTGGAATTAGTCAGAGAAGCTTGTAACACTGGGCAAAGTGGCTGGGAATTAATTCACCTCTTCACTCCATTTTGCTAAAAGTACAAACACACACAAACACACACACAACCACACACACTGATAGCTGTATATATAATGTTATATTAACATGTGTTGACCAAGAAGAATCTGCAAAACAACCAAAAGTGTTTACTTGGAGTTTATGGATTGCAATCTGGGAGCCGCAGAGAGGCCAGAAATTGAAAGTGTGCTCTGAATTGCAAGCAGTGAGTGCTGGCTTAGAAAGGCAAAAAGCACAAGGTTACATAACTTGTTTTGAAGGAACTCAGATTGGTGCTGACAGGGTTAAAATGACCCTCTAAGACATGATTGGCCATTTGTTGAACAGATGCTATCTTATCTCTGTTTCAGTCCTAACTGGAAGGATGAGATCCAGGAGGAGGTCGAGGTGCGATTGACAAGCTGCAACTGACAAAATTCACAAGCCTGTGGTTTTTCAAAAATGGAAGTAGGGAAAGTGCATCCATTCTACTTCCTCAATATCCTCTCCACCCTATTCTGAACGACACTGGTGGCAATGCTTACTCACATTAGAAGCTTTTTTCACATATAATATACTTATTGTAGTTTATAATTTTATATTAATTTTATATTAACTTATTTTAATGATATTTAATTAATTTTATCATTATTATACACACTGTAAATTAAACATGAGATAAATATCCCATAGGACTCACCATGCTTGGGCATGAGGGAGGAGGATCTAAAGGAAAAAAATATATGAATTAGAAAGAATTTAACTTACACTCACACTACTGCACACACCTTGTATTTAAGGGTATGACTCCCTTATGCCACTCTAAATACTTCTCTATGAAACCATAATCCAGGGGAGGAGGGGTTAAAAAAATCAATTTGCACACACACACAGAAATAAGATGATATATATAGAGATGGGTTTTTTTTTCCCTCTCTTGCCTCCATTCCAAGGTGAAATCAAGTTCAAAGATAGTACTTTTCTTAAGGAGGGGGAAAAAAAAGAAAGAAAGAAAACTAGACATGAGCTTTCTCTGCAGAGATTTTACAGAGGGAGATAATTAAGCTCCCTCTCTCTGATAAGATATGCAAACTAATTACGAGCAATTATCTGACACCAACATACAAGCAGCTGCAGGCCCTGCTCTCACCTACCTCCTTGACAGGGCCCAGCGCTTTGGTTTCTGTATGTTAGGGAATAAAATCAGAGTGAGATTATAATGGGGCTGGGAGAACACCAAAAGTCTAATTAAATATGAGGAGTTGGTCAATCCAGAGAGCAGGAGAGTGGCCTGCTTTTAGAAAGTCTTTTAGTTTTATTTAATTCTTACTCTAAATGCTATCCATATAGTTACGTCTTGCTGTGAAGGTTAAACAAAGATGTATATTCTTATGAGCCAGTATTTGGCTGAAGAGGTAGGGCGGTAATGCCCAGCATGGCCTGATCTCCGAAGCTCTCTTGATTTTAAGAAATGAAGCTTTTGTCTGAGACATGAGCTGCAACTGTTTTTCTCAATTTATCACCTGTTTTTTTTCATTATACTTACGATGGTTCTTTTTCTTGCCATGAGGAAGACTTAATTTTTTCTTATATTTTTGTTCTTTAAGGTGATCAAATTTATCAATCCTTTTTTTTTTTTTATGGCATGTAGGTGTCATAGTTAAAAAGTAGCTTACCAACTCAGGATTATAAAGAATTCACCCCTGCATTCTACAAATATCATTTCAGCTTTTTTTTTTTTTTAATCATTCCATCAGGTGGAGTTTATCCTTGAATGTAGTAGTGAGGTATGAATCTAACTTCTAGGAGCGGGGATATAACTTCAGATCTACTAAAACTGTCTGGCTGTATCCTAAAGCTAGGAAGTAGCCTCTAAGAGAAACCTACTCAAATTCCAAAACATGGATCTGACCCAGTCAAAATGAGGTTGGTGGTCCAAGTGTCCCAAGTTTTTGCAGGGTTCTTGGCAGGCTACTTTGGGATACCCTGTTCATTTCCAGCTTGTTCTAAGAGCTAGAACCCACATGACTGGACTCTACAAAAGAAATCACTAAGGAAAGGACTGAACAACTGTTTTGTCAAAAGAAGGCAGCCTTCGTCTGTGTAAAATGTAGGTTCAGGAAGGTGTGCTTGTTGGGGCGCCTGGGTGGCTCAGTCAGTTAAGCGTCCGACTTCAGCTCAGGTCATGATCTCAAGTTCTTGGGTTCGAGCCCCACGTTGGGCTCTGTGCTGACAACCACCTCAGAGCCTGGAGCCTGATTCAGATTCTGTATCTCCCTCTTTCTCTGACCCTGACCCTCCCCTGCTCACATATAACAGAAACAATGTAGATTCTCTCTCTCTCTCTCTCTTTAATAAATAAAACATTTAAAAAAGGTGGGGGATGGTGTGCTTGAGAGTCAATTCACTTTCTACCAGGAAACTGGGGTCTTAGTCCTACCTTGGGCCCTTCCTAGCTATGAGATTTGGACAAGCCATGCCAGATCCTTGGCCTAAGTTACTCAAGTATAGGAGAAGGAGTTTTGGCCATTTGTGCTTTGTCTCCATTTACCCATGGTAAGGTACATTCCAAGACCTCCAGGGGATGCAGGAAAGCAAGATAGTGCCAAATTCTATATATATTCTGTTTTTTTCCCTATACCTACACTCATAATAATGCTTAAGCCATAAATTAGGCACAGTAAGAGATTAACAACTAATAATAAAATAGAGCAATTACAGCAATATACTGTAATGAAAGTTATGTGAACGTGGTCTGTCTGTCTGTCTCTCTCAAAATGCCTTATTGTGCTGGACTCAGCCTCTTCTTGTAATAATGTGAGATGGTAAAATGCCCACCTGATGAGATGAAGGGAGGTGAATGACAGGCATTGTAAGGTAGTGTTAGACTACTACGACCCTCTGACAATACATCAGAAAGAGAATCATCTGATTCTTGACTATATTGACCGTAAGTAACTGAAAATACAGAAAGTGAAACTGCAGATGGGCAGGGAGGGAGGCGAGTGGCTACTGTATTAGTAAGTTACTTACAGTCTGCCGTGGCTTGGCCAGAAATTGAGCACAGGGAGATGTGTACTGTTGTGTCGATTTCTCCATATGGTGATAACAATAAAATAATAAGCATTTATTGCATACCAGTCGCTCACAATTCTAAGCACTTTTCATGTATAAATGTACCCAATCCTCAACAGCATTGGGCAGTAGACATTGTAATTCTTGTTTTGTGGATGAAGAAAGTGAGGCACAAAGTGTTAAAAGCCACCCACAAGGAAAACTGTGACAGAGGGAAAAGCGAGAGGAGGACATGGAGGTCATAATCAACTGCAATTAAAATATCTTATGTTTGTAACTTTTGCAAAAACATATGATTGTGTGAGCACATTTCTGGGGTTCCTCAATGGGGTCTGGAAAGGGGCTGATCCAAAGTGAAGGGCTTCCTGGAAAATTGGCCTCTAGAGGAAGGGCTCCTTGGGAATCTATTTATTTAGAGATTTAAATGACGAGAAAGACACAAGTCATGTGAAAATATGGAGAAATGATATCTTTGGAAGAGATTGCATTGATTCAACCAGTGAAAAGGGCCCAAAGCAAGAAGAAATTTGAGATGTCTAAGGCAGTGGGAGAAAGCCACCGTGTATAGAATGTAGCCTCATCTTTCTAGTAAACTCAGGAGCATGAAAGTGATAAGTAACTCAATCTGGAAAATCTGTCTGGAAACTCATACATCACTATGACGAGCTTAAAGAAACATGTGAGACCATCTAACACTCTGCAATGACCACTAGAAATCTGACAATGCCCTTAGAGCCCCAGAGATTGGGGGCATGGAAGATTATACAGACGCCAAGCAAAATTCAAGCTTCTCACTCCAGCCTTACTTATCACTGCACGTTTCACATACCTATTTTATGTCTTGGATTCCTCACAAGGACTTAGCTGAACCAAGGGCTCTATCACGGGGAAAAGTTGTAAGTCTACAGAACCCCAACCTCACCCTTTGATCGGAGGGACACGGAAGCCCAAAAAGAGTAAACTGTGGCCGTCCCAAAGCCACAGATAGATGGAGACAAAACATTGCAAAAACCCCAACCTTCTGGTTCCCATGTTAGGGCTCTTTCCAGTGGGCCATATCTCATCCATCTCTAATATTCAGTAAGTTTTATTTAAGATATATGATGTTCTTTTTAGATGCACTGTAGCTGTATTTTCACCAATTCTTATTTTCTTCCCAGCTAATGAGAAAAGCAGAGATATGTACAACCTGCTCAGGGTAATAAATGCTCCATTTACCACAGTGGAAGTTGAGAAAGAGAAAAGTGAATCTTTTGCAGCTGTGAATTCTACCAACTGGAGCTGCGACTAGGAATATTATATCTTGTTACTCAACAAAAGAGTCAAGGGATGGAGCATGTGGTTATGATGAAAAGGCTGGGAGATGACAGCCTCCTTCCCCCTCCATTCCCACCACCCTTAGACTTTTCCAAATCCTCATTACATCTCAGCTTAAACCATTGCACAAACTATCAATTGTTCTCTCTGCCTCCAGTCTTTCCCAATTCTAACCCGCCATCCACAGTCTTGTCCAATTCATCATCTTTCAAGTAAAGCTCTTATAAAAACATGCTCCTTCACACACAATCTCTCCAATAAATAAAATTGGAGAAATTCCAGAATCTCCCAGAATGTGTGGATCCAATCCTCTAAATTTGGCACTCAAAGCCTCCTGCAAACCAAATCTTTTGGAAAAATTCCCATTTTGTCTTCAAATCCTGCTTTGTTCATGCTTTGACTCAGAAAGTTTGAGTCTTCTCCATGCCCACATTGTGCTCTTTATTTTTGCGAATGTAGATCTTTGCTTATCACCTCTGCCCATGTGTTTCCCCTGAGCACTGCCAGTGGACAGCTTCTCTGTCGTTCACGGTCTAATTCCACAAGATCTCTGTTATGAAGGTACCTTTGTTTATGGAAAACAAATAAGAATTCTTCCAATTTTGGCAACCCACACTGGGTGTTATAGCCTTTAATGGCAGGGGTTTTTTCCCCATCATTTCTTGTCAAAAATCTTTATTTTTGTATGTGTCAGCTTTTTTATTTTTGTATGAAGTTTATACATTTCTTTTTTTTTTTTTTTACAAATAGTTTATTGTCAAGTTGATTTCCATATAACACCCAGTGCTCATCCCCACAAGTGCCCTCCTCCATGCCTATCACCCCCCTCCCACCCCACACACCCATCAGTCCTTAGTTTGTTCTCAGCATTCAAGGGTCTCTCACGGTTTGCCTCTCTCCTTCTCCCCCACTATTTCCCCCCTTCTTCTTCCCCATGGTCCTCCGTTAAGTTCCTCCTAATCCTCCTATAGTGCAAACATATGGCATCTGTCCTTCTGTGCCTGACTTATTTCGCTCAGCATAACACCTTCTAGGTCCATCCATGTTGCTACTCAATGGCAGTTCTAACATGCTGTCTTGTGTTATCATTACTTGTGAATTATTTGTTTCCCTTATATATTGTAAGGGCAGAACTAATCTATTGATCTTGGTATCTCCTATAAGGTCTCACACAATGCCAGGGGTACAGTGAGTGTTTGGCACCCTATTTGGTAGGAGGGGACTGGGAGATCCACAGTATTCCATTCCTTCAGTTTAGTATTCCATTCCTCCAACCCACAGACCATAGGTCAGAATTTCAAGAGAAATTCCTTTACAAAATATTCAAAGGCTGCTCTGCCCAAACAGAGTGGGAAAGGTGGAGGGTCACTAGAATGCTGCTTGACCATAAGGCAGCAGCCAATAAAGTTAGTTATAGCCAGATGACACTGTGACAAAATAGAAAGAGCTTCAGCTTCAGCTTCAGCTGGTGCCATTTGGAGCCATGTCCTCATCTTGGTTAAGTCACTTTACAGCTGTGTGACTTTGAGAAGGTTCCCAACTATTCTCAATCTTTCCTGCAAAATCAGGCAGCTGTGCAGGC
>NW_024083263.1:0-16965 GCF_003009895.1 Hyaena hyaena | reverse complement strand
TTCCAATGTCTTCGGATCTTTTCTGTGTGATGTATGGGCGCGAGTGCAAGTACGGAGCTCCTTACTTCTCCGCCATCTTGCCCTCTCCCTCCTGCAACCGATTTCTGTATGTTGATTTTGTACCCTGCAACTTTGCTGAATTCATGAATCAGTTCTAGTAGTCTTCTGGTGGAGCCTTTCAGGTTTTCTATGTAGAGTATCGTGTCGTCTGCAAAAAGTGAAAGTTTGACTTCTTTGCCAATTCTGATGCCTTTTATTTCCTTTTGTTGTCAGATTGTTGACGCTAGGACTTCCAGCACAGTGCTAAACAACAGTGATTAGACTGTACATCCTTATGTTCCTGATCTCCGTGAGAATCCTCTTAGTTATTCCCCATTGAAGATGATATTAGCTGTGTGTTTTTCATAAATGATTTTTATGATGTTTAAGTAAGTTCTTTCTATCCTGACTTTCTCCAGGGTTGTTTCAGGAAAGGATGTTGTATACTGTCAAATACTTTTTCTGCATCTATCGACAGGATCATATGGTTTTTATCTTTTCTTTTGTTAATGTGATGTATCACAATGAATGATTTGCAAATATTGAACCAGCCCTGTAACCCAGGAATGAATCCCACTTGATCTTGGTGGATAATTCTTTTTATATGATGTTGAATTCAATTTGATAGTATCCTGTTGAGGATGTTTGCATCCATATTCATCAAGGATATTGGCTTGTCTTTCTCTTTTTTTTTGCTGGTTCTCTTTCTAGTTTGGGATTCAAAGTGATGCTGGTTTCTTGCAATGAGTCTGGACGTTTTCCTTCCGTTTCTATTTTTTGGAATAGCTTGAGAAGATGGAGTATTAACTCTGATTTAAAAGTCTGGTAGAGTTCCCCAGAGAAGCCATCTGGCCCATGGATCTTATTCATTGGTAGATTTTTTTTTTTATAACAGATTCCATTTCTTCACTAGTTTTGGATCTAATCAGATTTTCTATCTCTTCTCATTTGAATTATTGTAGTGCATGTGAATTTAGGAATTTGTCCAAGGTTTTAGGTTGTCCAGTTTGTGGGCATATATTTTTTCATAGTATTCCCTGATAATTGCTTGTATTTCTGATGGATTGGTTGTAGTAAATCCATTTTCATTCCTGATTTTGTCTATTTGGGTGCTCTCTCTTTCCTCTCTGAGAAGCCTGGCTAAAGGTTTATCAATTTTGTTCATTTTTTCAAGAAAACAACTCTTGTTTTCATTGATCTGTTCAGCTGATTTTTTGGATTCTATATTGTTTGTTTCTGCCCTTATCTTTATTATTTCTCTTCTTCTACTGGGTTTGGGGTGTTCTTGCTTTTCTGCTTCTCTAGTTCCTGTAGGTGTGCTGTTTGATTTTGTATTTGTGCTTATTCTAGTTTCTTGAAATAGTCCTGGATTGCAGTGTACTTTCCTCTTAGGAATGCCTTTGCTGCATCCCAAATAGTTTGCATTGTTGTATTTTCATTTTCATTTGTTTCCATATATTTTTTACTTTCTTTTCTAATTGCCTGATTGGCCCATTTGTACTTTAGTAAGGTGTTCTTTAACCTCCATGTTTTTTGATGTTTTCCAGACATCCTCCTGTGATTGATTTCAGGTTTCATACCATTGTTATCTAAAAGTGTGTATGGTATGATTCTTTTATATTTATCGATGGCCGCTTTATCACCCACTATGTGGTTTCTCTTGGAGAATGTACCATGTGCACTGAAAAAGAAAGTGAACTCCAACACCTCAGGATGTGGAGTTCTAAATATATTTGTCAAATCCGTCTGGTACAATGTGACGTTCAGGTCCATTATTTCTTTAGTGATTTTCTTTCTAGTTGATCTATCCATTGTTGTAAGTGGAGTATTAAAGTCGCCTGCTATTAGCATATTTTTATCCATAAGATTGTTTATATTTGTAGATAAATGTTTTATGTCTTTGGGTGCCACCGAATTCAGTGCATAGATGTTTATAATTGTTATCTCTTCCTGATGGATAGACCCAGGAATTATTATATAATGCCCTTCTTCATACCTTGTTACTGCCTTTACTTAAAGTCCAATTTGTCTGATATAAATATGGCTACCTCAGCTTTCTTTTGACTTCCAGTCGTATGATAGGTATTTCTCCATCCCCTTACTTTCAATCTGAAGGTGTACTCATGTCTAAAATGAGTCTCTTGTATACAGCCAATAGATGGATTTTTTTTTTTTTATCCATTCTGCTACCCTATGTATTTTGATTGGAGCATTTAGTCCATTTACATTCAGTGTTATTTTTTATAAAATATGTGTTTAGAGTCATTGTGTTTTCTGGTGGATTCATGCTTGTAGTGGTGTCTCTGGTACTTTGTGTTCCTTGCAACATTTCCCTCATAGAGTCCTTCTTTGGGTTTCTTGTAGGTCTGGTTTAGTGGTAATGAATTCCTTCAATTTCTATTTGTTTTATTTCTCCTTTTATTCTGAATGACAAGCTTGATGGATAGAGGATTCTTGGCTGCATATTTTTTTGTTCATCACATTGAAGATTTCTTGCCATTCCTTTCTGGCCTGCCAAGTTTCAGTAGACAGGTCTGTAATCACCCTGATAGGTCTCCCTTTCCATGTTAGGACCCTTTCATCCCTAGTTGCTTTCAGAATTCTGTCTTTATCGTTAAAGTTTGCCATGTTCACTATGATATGTCGTGCCAAAGATAGATTCAAATTATCTCTGAGGGGAGTTTTCTGTGCCTCCTGGATCTCAATGTGTTTCCTTCCTGAGATTGGGGAAGTTCTCTGCTATAATTTGTTCAAGTACCTCTTCAGCGCCTTTCCCTCTCTCTTCCTCTTCTGGAATTCCTGTGATACGGATATTGTTCCATTTGATTGTATCACTCAATTCTCAAGTTCTCCTTTCATGCTCCTGGATCAATTTATCTCTTTTTCTTGGCTTTCACTTTTTCTATAATTGTGTCTTCTATTTCACTATTCTCCTCTCTGCCTCTTCAATCCGTGCAGTTACCGCCTCCATTTTATTATGCACCTCATTTATAGTATTTTTTAATTCATCACAACTATTTTAAGGTCCATAGTCTTTGTATCTTTAGCTTCTCTGATGTATTCCATACCTTTTTCAAACCCAGTGATTAATTTTATGACTATTGTTCTAAATTCTTGTTCAGTTTTGTTGCTTATATCTGTTTTGACCAATTATTTAGCTGTCACTTCTACCTGGAATTCCTTTAGAGGAGAGTTATTCCTTTTGTCCTTTTGGCTAGATTTCTGTCTCTTTTCAGTTTTAAAAGCTTTTTATGTGCTTTGTGCCTGCAAATATTGCCATATTAAAAGAGACTCATTGACTGTCCAAGGCTTGTTCATTCAGGAAGTGTTCTTTTAATGGTGTCCCTTGATATCTCTTGTTGTACATTTGGTTATTTTATGTCCCTGCCATTAGTGTTATTTAGGACATTCTACCATACGTACCTTGGCTTTTTTCTTGAGGTAGCCTTGGAACTGAAAACAGACAAACAGGGAACAAAAGCCAACCAACGCACAGACAAATCAAAGAAACAAACAAACCGAAGGGGGGGGGAAACAAGTCAACAAAAGACAAAGGGCAGTCTAAAAGCATAAAACCAGAAATCTCAGCTACAAATAAAGAGCAGTGTGGAGGCAGTGTTGATGGAAGAGCATATACAGCGAGAGAAATGACAGGGGTGAGGAGAATGGGAAATTGAACATTGATCAGGCAGATAGAATAAAAGGCTTAATTAAGATAGACAAAAAGGAGAACATGGCAGGAGGTGAGGAGAAAACAAAAAAGAAGATAATGTTACCTTGAAAAAGTATATAGTTTGATTATTTCAGAGAGAGAGAAAGGAAGGTAATGACAGAGATGTAGAATATGCATCAAGAGAATGGATTAAATATGTTTGTTTAAGCTACTCTATAACCAGAATTCCCAGTCCAGTGGAGGGGAGAGATAAGAATGAGATAAGGGAGAATATATTTGAATAGCCAGAATTGATCTAGAGTTAATCATAGCAATACATCAGTGCTGATCTTGGGAGAGGGTGTTGTCTTTTTCTGCAGCATCTATCCAGGTCCGGTAAAAAAGCAGCTATCCAGGTCAGATGGGCCTGGTTTGGTGAAGTCAGGTCTCACCTCCACTGTGGGTCCCAGTTGCCTCTCCCTGAGGGTCCACCGTGGTGGTTGTGTGAAGAAAAATGGCAGACCCCCAGCCCCTTCTCTAACCAAGCATTGCAAATCATTCTTTTGGGTATGATCTCACTTTGACACGGTTGCAGCCAAGGTGGGCTGCCTTCTATGTCTTGCCCCCAGCCTCATTTCCAGCTCTTACTCCATGTGTAGTAATGATGCCACCTGAAATGTAATCTTGCAAGCCCAAGCTAGGGCTCTTCCTAGTCAGGGATTGAGTATGGGAGCAGTTTCTCCTGACTCCAACTAATTACCTTACATACAGTCTGTACCAGGGAGAATTTCTGGGACCCGGACACCCAGCCCAAAGAAGCCTCTGTAGTTAGAGACAGTATCTCTCTCCAAAACCCCTGTGGTTAGAGATGGGATGATAGGATCTCTCTCCATCTCAGGTCGAGGTTTTCCTCTTTTCCAGGGACAGTTCTATAAGCATTTTCTGCTACTCTTTTCCCTTTGTCTCTCCACAGAGGGGGCTCCCTCCCCTCTGTGCCTCTGTGTCCCAGCCCATTTTTATCTTCTCCAGTTTGCAATCATACACCTATGAGGCTGTCTTCTTAGTGGACTCCTATTTTCCTCCCAGATTCTTGGGGTCAGAGTCCTTTGGCTTCAGCCTTTCTTTGTTTGAGAGATGTAGGTGGGAAGTAGAGAACTCCCTATGTCTCTGCCATCTTTCCTCTCCTCATATGTGAATTTTTGACTGCACAAGGGATTGGCACCACTGACCCCTGTGCTTGTGATCCAAGTGTCTGGAGTGGCTATGATGCTGGACCTGGGACAGATATGCCAGGCAAGATACTCTTTCAGAATGATGCCTTCAGGGGACCTATCCCTTGTTGTATACATCTAAAGTAAATTGCGATCTATATATTTATGAGGGCCAAATTACAGATAAAATTCATACATCAGTAATAACAGGGATTGAATATATTCTATTTCTGAATGGAAAATTTGTGAGAACTAGTGTAAACTTGATCTAAGGTTGGGTGATCTCGTCCGTTAAGTGTCTGACTCTTGGTACCAGCTAAGGTCATGATCTCACAGTTCATGAGTTTGAGCTCCACATCAAGCTCTACACTGTCAGAAGGGATTCCTCTTGGGATTCTTTCACTCACCTTCTCTCTCTGCCCCTCCCCCACCAGCTTTCTCTCAAAATAAATAAATAAACTTAAAGAAAAAAGAAAAAAGAAAAAATCAAAGCACACCTAATTAATGATCCAAACCCTTAACCACTGAAATAAAGGAAAATCTCTGAAGGGAACTGACCAGTGGGATAGAGCAGCCGAAATGCAGCAGCAAAGTTCACAAAACATACACCCAAACACTTGGAATGCCAGGCCAAGCACAGTGTATGATGCCTTTTTAATATGGTAGTAGTATCAGGCGCAGGACACATAACAAGCTATTAAAACACTTTATTTAAAAAAGAAAGAAACATAGCTCAAATGACAAGATGGAAGAATTATTCTCCCAAAAATGGTCAAGAAGAAATCACAGCCATAGAATTGCTGAAAACAGATATAAATTATATATCTGAACAAGAATATAGTACAACAGTTATAAGACTTCAAACTGGGCTCGAAAAACGAATAGAAGATATCAGAGAAACCCTTGCAGCAGAGGTCAAAGACCTAAGAACTAGTCAGGATAATTTTTAAAATGCTATAGCTGACAGGGTGCCCGTTTGACTCAGTCGGTTGAGTGTCTGACTTCGGCTCAGTTCATGATCTCACTGTCTGTGGGCTTGAGCCCCATGTTGGTCTCTGTGCTGACAGCTGAGAGCCTGGACCCTTCTTCAGATTCTGTGTCTCCTTCTCTCTCTGCCCCTCAACCCCTCTTTTGCTCTGTGTGTTCCTCTCTCAAAAATAAATAAGCATTATTTTTAAAAATAAAACAAAATTTTAAAAATGCTATAGCTGAGGTGAAGAATAAACTAGATACAGTGACAGCAAGGATAGAAGAAGCAGAGGAGACAATAGGTGAAATAGAAGACACATTATGGAAAATAATGAAGCTGAAAAAAAGAGAGAAAGAAATTACTAGATCATGAAGGGAGACTTAGAGAAATAAATGATCCCATGAAACAAAACAGGATCCATATCATAGGAGTCTCAGTAGAAGAAGAGTGAGAAGAAAGGGCAGAAGGTTTATCTGAACGAACTATAGTTGAGAACTTTTCTAATCTGGGGAAGGAAACAGGGATCCTAGTCCAAAAGGGACAGATAACTCCCTTCAAAATAAACAGAAAGAGAAAAACATGACATAGGATAGTGAAACTTGCAAAACAAAGATAAAGAGAGATTTCTGAAAGCAGTTAGTAGCAAAAGACCTTTAATGTACAAGGGTGGACACATGAGGTTAATAGCATACCTGTCCACAGAAACTTGGTAGGACAGAAGGGAGCGGCTGGAAATATTCAATGTGCTGAATAGGAAAAGTATGCAGCCAAGAATCTTTTATCCAGTGAAGCTGTCACTCCGGATAGAAAGAAAGAAAAAGATGTACCCAGAAAAACAAAACCTAAAGGAATTCGTGACCATTAAACAACCCTGCAGGAAATTCTAAGTAGGACTCTGAGTGGAAAGCAGCAAAGACTACAAAGGACCAGAGAATATCACCAGAAACCCGAAATCTACAGTACCACAATGGCACTAAATTCACATCTTTAAATAATCAGTCTGAATGTAAATGAACAAAATGCCCCAATCAAAAGACATAGAGTATCAGAACGGATAAAAAGATAAATAAAAATAAAAATAAAAAAACAAGATCCATCTACATGCTGCCTACAAGAGACTCATTTTAGTCCTGAGGACGTGTGCAGATTGAAAGTGAAGATTTGGAGAACCATTTATAATACTAATTGAAATTAAAAGAAAGCTGGTGTAGCCAAACCTATATCAGACTAATAAAATTTAAAACAAATATGGTAATGACAGATTATGAAGGGAATTATTTCATATTTATAGTATCTATCCATTCAGAAGAGCTAAAAGTTGTAAATATTTATAACCCCAATGTGAGCACCCAAATATATAAAACACTTAAAATATATAAGCAAATGCATTGATAAAACTACCATTATTATAAAAGACTTTACTATTCTACTTACAGCAATGAGGAGTTCATATATGCAGAAAATTGACAAGAAAACAACTGCTCTAAATGGCACACAGGACTCGATGGTCTTGACAGATATGCTTAGAATATTTCAACATAAAGCAGAAGAATACATATTACTCTCAAGTGCACATGGAACATTCTCCAGAAAAGATCATATACTGGGTCACAAATCAGCCCTCAACAGGTACAAACATATTGAGATCATACCATGCATATTTTCAGTCACGACACTACAAAACTTGAAATCAACTACAAGAAAAATTTTGGAAAGTCCTCTAATACATGAAGATTAAAAAACATCCTATTAATGAATAAATGAGTTAACCAGGAAATTAAAGAAGAAATTTAAAAAAAACATGAAAGCAAATGAAAATGAAAACAAGACAGGCCAAATCCTTTGTGATGCAGTAAAAGCAGTCCTAAGACAAAAATACATTGCAACTCAGGCCTATCTCAAGAAGCAAAAAAGGTCCTATATACACAAACTAACCTTATACCTAAAAGAACTCGAAAAATGAGCAGCAAATAAAATCTAGACCCAGCAGAAGAAGGGAAATAATAATGATTATAGCAGAAATAAACTGTATAGAATCTAAACAAACAAACAAACTGTAGAACAGATCAAAGAAACTAAGAGCTGCTATTTGAAAAAAAAAAAAAATAAACTCAGAGTCAAACTTTTCACAAAAGATAAACCTAAATAGATACAATCACTAATGAGAGAGATCACAGCCAAAACCACAGAAATACAAAGAATTATTTTTTAGAAAAAAATTTTTTTCTCCTTTTTAAATTTTTTTTGTAGTTTATTTATTTTTGAGACAGAGAGAGACAGAGCACGAATGGGGGGGGGGCAGAGAGAGAGAGGGAGACACAGAACCTGAAACAGGTTCCAGGCTCTGAGCTACGAGCACAGAATCCGATGTGGGGCTCGAACCCACTAACCATGAGATCATGACCTGAGCCGAATTCAGACGCTTAATCGACTGAGCCACCCAGGTGCCCCTAGAAATACCAAGAATTATTAGAAAGTACTATGAAAAGTTATATGCCAAAAACAGAAAAATCTGGAATAAATGAACAAATTCCTAGGCATTCCCACACTACCAAAACTCAAACAGGAGGAAATAGGAAATATGAACAGACTCATAAGCAGCAAAGAAATTGAATAAGTTATCAAAAATTGCACAATAAATGGAAGTTCTGGGCCAGAGGGCTTCGCAGGGGACTTCTACCAGACCTTTAAAGAAGAGTTAAGGGGCGCCTGGGTGGCTTAGTCGGTTAAGCGTCCGACTTTCGCTTAGGTCATGATCTCGTGGTTTGTGGGTTCGAGCCCCGCGTCGGGCTCTGTGCTGACTGCCAGCTCAGAGCCTGGAGCCTGTTTCGGTCTGTGACTCCCTCTCTCTCTGACCCTCCCCTGCTCACGCTGTCTCTCTCTCTGTCCTAGAAATGAATAAAACATTAAAAAAAAAAGAGAAGAGTTAATTCCTATTCTCCTCAAACTATTTCAAAAACTAGAAATGGAAGGAAAACTTCCAAATGCATTCTATGAAGCCAGTGTTACCTTGATTCTAAGCCAAACAGAGACCCCACTAAAAAGGAGAATTACAGGCCAATATCCCTGATGAACATGGATGCAAAAATTCTCAACAAGCTACTAGTAAACTGAATTCAACAGTACATTAAAAGAATTATTCACTATGATCAAGTGGGATCACCCCCACCCCCTGCCTACAGGGCTGGTTCAATATTCACAAATCAATCAATGAGATACACCACATTAATAAAAGAAAGGACAAGAAACATATAGTCATTTTAATAGATGCAGAAAAAGCATTTGACAAAATATACCATCCTTTCTTGATCAAAACTCTAAGAGAGTATGAATAGAAAGAACATAACGTAATATCATGGAAGTCATATATGAAAGGCCCATAGCATAATATCACCTGCAATGGGGAAAACCTGAGCACTTTTCCCCTACGATCAGGAACATGACAAGGATATCCACTGTCATCACAATTGTTCAACATAGTGTTGGAAGTCCTAGCCTCAACAGTCAGACAATAAAAAGCATCCAAATCATCAAGGAAGAAGTCGAACTTTCAATCTTCACAGATCCATGATACTCTACATGGAAAACCCAAAAAGCTCCACCAGAAAACTGGTAGAGCTGATACATAAATTCAGCAAAGTTGCAGGATATAAAATCAATGTACAGAAATGTACAGTTGCATTTCTTTACACCAATAAAGAAACAAGATAGAGATATCAAGAATTTAGCCTATTTCCAATTGCACCAAAAACAATGACACCTAGGAGTAAATCTAACTGAGGTAAAAGTTCTATACACTGAAAACTACATAAAGGTTATGAAAGAAATTGAAGAAGACACAAATAAATGCAAAAACCGTCCATGTTCATGGATTGGAAGAACATATTGAAATGTCAATATTACCCAAAGTAATCTACACATTCAATGCAACCCTATCAAAATAATACCAGCATTCTTCACAGAACTACAATGAATAATACTAAAATTTGTATGGACCCCTCAAAGACCCTGAATAACCAAAGTAATGTTAAAAAAAGAAAAAGCTGTAGGCACCACAATTCCAGACTTTAACTTGTATTACAAAGCTGTAATAATCAAGACAGTATAGTACTGACACAAAAACAGACACATAGATCAGTGGAATAGAAGAGAAAACCCAGAAATCGACCCACAAATATATAACCAAATAATCTTTGACAAAACACGAAAGATTATCCAATGAAAAAAAAGACAGTCTTTTCAACAAATAGTGCTGGGAGAACTTGACAGCAACATGCAGAGTAATGAAACTGGACCACTTTCTTACACCATACAGAAAAATAAATTCAAAATGGATGAAAAACCTAAATAACAGATAAGAAACCCTCAAAATCCTACAGGTGAAAACAGACAGCAACCTCCTTGACCTTGGCCACAGCAACTTCTTACTTGACATGTATCCGGAGGGAAGGAAAACTAAAGCAAAAATGAATTATTGGGACCTCATCAAGATAAAATCCTTCTTTACAGTGAAGGAAACAATCAACAAAACAAAAAGGCAATTGAATAAATTGGAGATGGTATTTGCAAATGACATATTAGATAAAGAATTAATATCTAAAATCTATAAAGAACTTACCAAATTCAACATCCCCAAAACAAGTACTCCAGTGAAGAAATGGGCAGAAGACATGAATAGACTCTTTTCCAAAGAAAATATCTACATGGCTAATAGACATATGAAAGCTTATCATCACTTCTTATCAGGGAAATACAAATCAAAATCTCAGTGAGATACCACTTCCCACTTGTCAGAATGGCTAAAATTAACAACACAGGCAATAAGAGACATTGTTGAAAATGCGGAGACAGGGGAACCCTTTTGCACAATTAGTGGGAATGCAAACTGGTGCATCCACTCTGGGAAACCGTTTGTAGTTTTCTCAAAAAAGTAAAAATAGAATTACACTATGACACAGCAATTGAATACTAGGTATTTATCCAAAGAATACAGAAATGTTGATTTGAAGTGGCACCTGCACCCCAATGTTTATAGCAGTGATATCAAAAATACTCAAATCATGGAAAGAGACCAAATGTCCATTAACTGATGAATGGATAAAGAAGATGTGGAATATATATACAATGGAATACTATTCAGTGATCAAAAAATGAAATACTGCCATTTGCAACAACGTGGATGGAACTAGAGTGTATTTTGCTAAGTAGTAAAATATGTCAGTCTGAAAAACATAGATATCATATGATTACACTCATATATGGAATTTGAGAAACACAACAGATCAACATAGGTGAAGGGAAGAAAATATAAGATAAAAACATAAAAGGAGGCAAAGAATAAGAGACTCTTAAATAGAATAAGCTGAGGGGTGCTGGATGGGAAGTAGGTGGGGCAGATGGGTTAAATGGGTGATGGACATTAAGGAGGGCGCTTTTTGGATGAGCATTGTGTGTCATATGTAAGAGATGAATCATTGGGTTCTACACCTGAAGCCAAGACTTCACTGTATGTTAACTATCTTGAATTTATTTATTTTTAAAAAAAATTTTAAATGTTTTTATTTATTTCTAGGACAGAGAGAGAGACAGCGTGAGCAGAGGAGGGTCAGAGAGAGAGGGAGATACAGACTCTGAAACAGGCTCCAGGCTCTGAGCTGGCAGTCAGCACAGAGCCCGACGCGGGGCTCGAACCCAGGAACCGTGAGATCATGACCTAAGCGAAAGTCGGATGCTTAACCGACTAAGCCACCCAGGCGCCCCGTGTTAACTATCTTGAATTTAAATAAATATTAAAAAAGGAAGTCTCAATTGTAATGAAACTCATTTGCATTGAATGAGATCCTATAATTTCTAATCTTCTAAGGGATTGTAATCCAAAAGGAATTAAGATTTCCTGCACATATTTAAAAGCATGCCTATAAATATGTCTATCAGTTCTTCTAAACACTGTGTATGAAATATAATTTTTATATTCAATTAACATTCTCCTTATTTTAACATCTCAAAAATTTTATGACTTTTGATTATTTTTGATTAATTGCATTGATTTTAGTTTTACTATACCTTTATCATTATACACTTGAAAGAACCCAGATTCAGATTACCTTTTATCCTTAAAGATTTTAAACAAAGGACAGCTATAGGAAAGCATGTTAGAACATATCTATTTTGCATTTTAATGGGAAAATGGGGTTGATTAAACTTACTTCATTAGTCTAGGTATGGCCTTTAAAAAATAAGCACCAATTTGACATAATTTGGCACTAATAATTTAAGTAGAATGTGAGGAAAAAAGTAAAACGCTGTGCTCAAAATTGCTTCAAAATAAATTGTATTATTACTTGTTTTCAAGTATATCCTATTAGGACTTGAATGAGCTAAGAACCATGAACACATAGCCTTTAGGAAAATGATTTTATTAAACAAAATTTCATCTTCTGCTTGATAGCAACCTATATGAAATATAAGATTAAAGTGATAATACTAGGACTCTGCACTTTAGAACACATAGCCATTCTAAAGTTTAGAATTCACTGCCTTAGGTTCTCTAGGCTCTTTACTTTTTTTCAAGCTGGAATCTAGAAAGTAGCACCGGAGTGCATTCAGCAACCTTCACTATTGTGCATGCTTTAAAAGTGTAGATTCCTAGATACTCCCGCCAGAAATTTAGATTCTGTAAATCTGGGGTTAGGCCCTAGAAGCTATAATTTTTCAGAGGACTCAAGTGATTCTGATACACATCTAGTTAGTTATGGAACCCAGTGCCCTTGAGTAATTCCAAATCCACAGTATATGAAAGTTACAAAGGACTCTTGTTGTATTTGAGTACAATCTTTCCACTTTGTAGATAAAGAAACATATAGGTTAGAGAAGTGAAGCATCTTGATCAAAATCATATTTGTTATGGTTAAGCCCACACTAGAACCCAGGTGCCGTAAGGGACAGAAATCACAATAGAAAATTTTGGAGAAAGGACCAGAAAGGTGTTCTGGTGTTCATAACAACTTGATCCATAGTCAATAACTGTAATAGAGACTTGGCTCTTTCGGTCTGACGCTATGCTCTAAAGAGGAAGAAAGACATATATCAAGTATTACAATATTGCCCTAGGCTCTATTGAAAATGTCTGCCATCCTTTAGGACCTAACTAAAAATGTGACCATTGCCTATCAAACTCCTCCTAAATCTTCTCCAAATCCCATTGTTCTCCACATTCTTTGATATCCCATTAAATGTGTACTATGTACCTCTTTTTTGGACCCTGTATTTTCTACTTTGCAATATTTCTTTTGCATATATTTTGTATCCTTCCCTATATAGTTTGTGTAACTCCTGAGGATTGTGGGTTCATATAACTTTGTCACCTGATTCTATGCCTTGCTTGTAAAGGCCTCAGAAATATCATTGACTGAATTTGATGTTTCCATTAAGTGTCCCCACCAACATAATTCTGTGACAGTAGAGGAACAAAAGAAGAAAAAAATGACTTCATTGGAGTTTGTAATTCTTATGCTAACTTTAGCGAAAATGTGAAACCATGCTTAAAAAAATGAAAAGATATCTGATTAAATTTCCTTGCAATTCAATAAAAAAGTAATGCATGCCTTATACAATCAGGTAGATTTGAAACTTTCAAACATGCTAAGCTGCATACTTTCTGACTTGTGTAATTTAGGCACCAATGGAAGGTAAGATGCATTCTCAAGCTGCCCATCTTTTTGCATTTTTTCCTCCCTACTTTTATCACAACTTGCTTATATTTTCTTATAATTTTTGGAACTTTTCTAAATTAGTGATTGAAAACATTCTCTCCAGCCCAGATACTAAAATGAAGCATTTATTTGAAATATTGTAGATGCCAAAACTAATAGTAGCAAATGAAGTCACTGAGAGAAAAGAGATGGAGACAATTTTTGGTCATATTAAATCTATATACATTATATATATATATATATAATTAAATATATATATTTGTAAATTATATGTAATCTTTACATTATTATACTATATATCTCATATTTGTTGTATAATATATATAATGTTATTATATATTTTAGATTTATTTAGAAGTACACACCAGGTATTTTGCCAATCATTTTTCATTTTTATATTAAAACTCCAAAATAATTTATGAGTCAAATGCAACTATTACTAAGAAACAGCCACTTTTTATTCAAAAGGAAGACTATGTAAGGGAAAGAAACAGGATCTGAAATTTACAAGACTTCTACATGTTGTTTAACTATTTTGAAATAACAAAATGATGTTTTAGGAAGAAAAGTAGATGATGCTCTCTGTTTTTGCTTTACAAAAATGTGAATGTATGTGATGTCTGGAATAGATTTATAAATTATAAAGTATTCACTACTTTCACTGATATAAGGGATTATAAAGATTATATTACAAAGTTCTTAAAAGAGGAACTAACTTTTTCTTCACAAGTAGATATTCCCACTGTACAGCATTTGTTTAGTCAAATGGAGCAAGAAAGAAATGAGATAATAGGACAATTTGTCACTCAAAACTTACCAACCATAGCTAGATCACAACAGAATTGAAGTTGTGAATTGTATGCTACTGCAGATGAATTTTATTAATAAAGTGTAAGCTTGCAGAGAATTTCAAGAAGAGGAAGAGCTATAACTTTAGTAAATTCCAAGTATATTTGACTTTTAAATGAATCTACATGGAAGAAAAAGATAACAAATTATCAGAATTTATATTTTTTAAAGAAGTTATACAGGGGCAAAGGAGGCTAACTATATGTTTGTACCAACAAAGTAAGATTATAATAAAGGAATATGTGTGATATTAAGCAGCAAAGAGCTTTCCTTTGGAAATAAATATTATACGTACAGACTGTGATTGTTTCTCTGATTTCTTTATTAGGTTGACCATATTCCCAAGCCTTAAATATTGCTTTAAAAATAATAACTCGAAAGATTATACTCTTCATAAAGCCTCTGAATAATTGCAATTATTTAACACATATGGCATTAAGATTCTTGCATCATGTTGAATAAAACTTGAGAATTTTCCAGTCTATACCATGAAGTTGTCTACTATATACTTTACCAACCATTAAAATGATTTTGGTGAAAACTTTTTCTTAAGGACAACATTTTTACTGAAATATGGAAGGTGTTTCTGGTTGAGGGAAAAAAACACACATGCACAGAGACATAATTTTTATCTTTTATTGTTATTAGAAGCTTAGTATCCTAAACACATTGAGGATTGAGCGGGGGGTGGGGAGGGAGACTTGGCAAATGCTGAACATGAAAGAATACCATTCAGTCTAACCTGGTATAAATTACAAAATCAGTCACTGAAAGACTAGTGAGCTAGATTTAGCTGTGGTTGGTAACAAATAAACTATGAATAGTATAAATAGTGTCAGTGAAGCATGCTGTGAATTCAAAATTGACAATATAGGACTTTCATCTTTTTAGTTAGGTTTATTCCTAGGCATTTTATTGTTTTTTTTTGTGCAATTGTAAATGGACTTGATTCATTCATTTCACTTCCTGCTGCTTTATAATTGGTGTATAGAAATGCAACAGATTTCTGTACATTGATTTTCTATCCTGTGACTTTAATGAATTCACATATCAGTTCTAGAAATTCTGTTGTGGAGTCTTTCACGTTTTCTAGTAAAGTATATGATCTGCAAATAGTGAAAATTGTACTTCTTCCTTGATGATTTGTATAACTTTCATTTGTTGTTGTTGTTGTTGTTGTCTGATTGCTGTAGCTGACTTCCAGTACTAAGTTAAGTAACAGTGGTAAGAGTAGACATCCCTGTCTTGTTCCTGACTATAGAGGAAATGTTCAGTTTTTCCCATTGAGGGTGATATTATCTATGCATTTTCCTGTATGGCCTTTATTATGTAGAGGTATGTTCACTCTAAACCTACTTTGTTGAGTTGTTTTATCATGAATGGATATTGTACTTTGTCATATGCTTTTTATCCATCTGTTGAAAGAATCATGTGGTTTTTTAAATCTTTTTTTTTATTATTGTGGTATATCACCCTAGTTGATTTGTGAATATTGAGCCACCCTTTCAACCTAAAAATAAATTCCACTTCATCGTGGTGAATGATTTTTTAAAACGTATTGTTTGACTCAGTTTAATATTATTTGTGCAACTACTCTGGAAAACAGTATGGTGACTCTCAAAAAGTTAAAAATTGAATGACCTTACAATTCAGCAATTGCACTACTAAGTAATTACCCAAAGGATATAAAAACACTAAATCAAAGGGAGACATGCATCCTGTAACATTATCTACATTAGCAACATAATCTACAATAACCATATTATGGGAACAGCCCAAATGTTCATTGATGAATGGATAAAGAAGATGTGATATACATACAAAGGAATATTTCTCAGCCATAAAAAAATGAGATATTGCCTTTTGCAACAATGTGGGAGATGATTTCACTCATATATGGAATTTAGGAAACCAAACAAATGAACAAAGGGAAAAAGAGACAGAGAGGAAAATGAAAAAAACAAAAACAAAAACAAAAACAAAACAGACCTTTAACTGTAGAGAACAAACTGATAGTTACCAGAGGGAACGTGGGTGAGGATATGAGTTAAACAGGTTTAAGGAGTCCACTTGTGATGTCCACTGGGTGTTTCATGGAACTGTTGAATCTTTATATTGAATACATTGAAACTAATATTACACTGGATGCTAACTAACTGGAATTTAAATTTTATTTATTTTTATTTTATTTTACAAATAGTTTATTGTCAAACTAGTTTCCACATAACACTCAGTGCTCATCCCCACAAGTGTCCTCCTCCATGCCCATCCCCCCTCACCCCCCACATCCATCAGTCCTCAGTTTTTGTCAGCATTCAAGAGTCTCTCATGGTTTGCCTCTCTCCCTTTCCCCCAACATTTCCGCCCTTCTTCTCCCGGTTGGTCCTTTGTTAAGTTCCTCCTAATCCTCCTATACGTGCACAAATATGATATTTGTCCTTCTCTACCTGACTTATTTCGCTCAGCATAACACCCTCAAGATCCATCCATGTTGCTACACATGGCCAGATTTCATTGTTTCTCATTGCCATG
>NW_024083262.1:0-16976 GCF_003009895.1 Hyaena hyaena | reverse complement strand
GGAGAGAGGCAAACCATGAGAGACTCTTGAATGCTGACAAAAACTGAGGACTGATGGATGTGGGAGGGAGGAGGGATGGGCATGGAGGAGGGCACTTTGGGGATGAGCACTGAGTGTTATGAGGAAAATAATTTGACAATAAACTATTTGTAAAAAAAAAAAAAAAGAAAAGCAAAATACCAAACTATGACATGGTTAATATTTTTTTTCTTTTATCTTATCTCTATTTTTAATCTTCCTTAACAATAAGAATTTGTTTTATTTAGGAAAGAAAGAAAACATAGACTATGAAGAAAAATTCCAGAAATAGAAATAAGAATATACTAAAAAAGTGGAGTTTTATACCACTGTAAAAAGTATTACTATGAAATTAATAGCATTTATTTAAATAGTTATAGATAAGTACTGTGTGCCAAGCACTGGGGATATAACATATATGAGTTCTCTGCTTTCCTGAAACTTTCAGCCTAGCAGGCTGGGAATTATGTATGTTTAATACATAATTATGAAAACTGTTGATCAAAGTTTAAAATCCAATTAATACTTGTTTTTAATGTCTGTGTGTTCAGTGACAAAGAACTATTTGTTAAGGTGGCAATCTTGATTCTATTTTTATTGAATTCATTTACCTTTGGCGTATGAACCATGGGGAAAATGGGCATCACATCTACCCTACAACGTGACTGAGTGATGGATTTAAAATGCTGGAAAACACAAAGATTCCAAAGTTCACTTGCTCTCATAGTAAGAGGCTATTTGGCTGCCCTTGTGATTATGTTTTACTTAACACAGAAATTTGGAGAAACCATATCACCACTGAACTTCAGATGCTTCTTCTATAAAATGGAGATAACATTTTTCTCATACTGTTTATGTGAGGGCGAAATAAAATAAAATACTCATATCTGGTAGCAAATACTATGCTAGGAACTTTACATAGGTTGTATAATTTATTTTTCACAATAATGTATGAAACTGTTATTATGCCCATTTTGCAGATGAGGGAAATGAGGCTCACAATGATGAAAAAAATATTACAAGCTGTACACAGGGTCAGAGATAATGTTGGGACATGAAATTAAGTCCTTCTTATTCCAGATCCTTCTCTTTCCACAAAACCCTTCCTTATCTCCTGGCTATTTAGATTTCAAAAGAATATCTTTACAGATAATACAAAATCCAAGGGATAAGCCTCTAGTGGTGGAATGGTCGATTGTATGACATTCAAGTGAAGGTCTACCAGGAGTGGGTGAAACTGCTTGGGAAGTAGGAACTGACTGAATATTTACTTTAAGTCCTTCTCAGGCCTAAGAATCTATTCTATATGTCTATGTGGTTTATATATATATATATATATTTTTTTTTTTTTCCAGCGGATATATACATCTGCTCCTCTCATCCATTGCAAAGTTCCTCTTAGAAAGCCAAAAGCAGTACCAGATGCCAAAAAATATCTTGCATTTGTTTCTAATGCAGGTAGTTGAAACTTGAGTTGTGCTGAAATACAATAGCAATTTATGTGTTGGAAAGCTCCCATGTCTGTCAAAACATGTTAGACACTACATCAACAGCAGGCTGCTTAAATTGTCACAAAGAATTTCTTAGCTATTTGGAAACTGTTTGGAAGTATGAAAGGGAAAAGTATAAACAATTCATAAAATTTACAAAACTGTTTCAGAATCTTGGAAATATGGCTATTTTTAAACTCATATGTCTTTTAAAATTAAAGCACAATAAAAAAAATGCTTAATTTGAAATACCTAGACTCCAAATCATCAGAAGACTAAACATGGGCTTGTAGGCAGGGGTGACTATTTTATGTGATCTTCTAATTGCAGTGGATTTGGGAAGAAAGCAAAGATCCTGGCTTTCATTCTGCCTTTAGAAACGTTGCTTCTTTAGACCAATTTATTTTTGGTTCATCCCACGAAAAAAAAAGGAGTAGGTACATTCCTAGTAGTAGGTTACATTCAAAATAATTTCCTCTTACTCCCAAACTTTTGTTTGATTGTTTGTTTGTTTGCTTGTATTATGTAGGCTCCATATCCAATGTAGGGCTTGAAGTCAAGACCTTGAGATCAAAAGTAGAAATCCTTACAGACTGAGTCGGGAGGTACCCTCTTAAACTTTCTTACCAAACCAGCTCCATGAAACAAAGAAGGAAGGGCACTTCCCCCACGCCCTTCCTGGCTCAATATAATCACTTTGCTCTTATGATTTCTTGAATGTATTTAAATCTGGCTGTAAAGCAAGTAAGCTTATTAAGACTAAAAATACAGTAGAAAAATTTCTTTTGGACAACCTACTTTTGTCTCCAATGTAAAATCTGGTTCTAAAATTAGAAGCTCTAATCCTGGTTTTCTGCCTTTTTAAAGTCATTACACAGTTCAATGTCTCAGTTTCTCTAAGATAAAAATGGTAATATTTGTTTATCTATAATTTACATAGAGGCAGAAGAGAATATATTTATATAATGCATTTTCTAAGTCTCTTTAGGAAAAAAAGGATGATTTACGCTAATCATCATCATCAACATTATTATTAAAGAAATAAAACAGGCTCAATCCTTTTTCACCTTGATATTCACAGTTTATCTAATTTTAAATTAAAAAGAAAAAACCTTCTAAAACTGTTAATGATTAAATGTCAGATGCTGATCAATTTATTTAGATATCTTTTGTGCATGTATGTCTGGTTGCAGACAGAAGTTTGTGTGTGTGTGTGTGTGTGTGTGTGTGTGTGTGTTTGTGTGTATACATTTTAACCCTAAATGACACATAGAAATAAAGTCACCTGGGAGGATCCACATGAGAGCCTCTTCAGTATAGTTCTTTAGAATCTGGGTGTTGTTCAGGACCCTATCTATCTACCTTATGCTGTAACCTGAACTTGTATCACCTGACTTGCTGTATTTAGTACCTGAACTTAGTTATATCCCCAGGTGTATTTTGTGTGGCTAGTTTCTCATCTAGATTACTAAACAAATAAATCACTCTATGAGACACAATTGAGTTTTCAAGGTGATGAAAACAAGGGCGGAGGCCAGGTTTTATATTCATCTCCTATCCCTCTTCAACACCTAATACAATGCCTGACATTCAATAAGTGTTTGTTGAAAGGAAATTAAATACTAAACAGAGATCGAGATTGTGAGTATAGAGAGGAGACACGATGGTTGCTGCAACTGAGGATGAGGCCCAGAATCCCAACTAGGAAAATTGCTTCTGTGTTCATTCAATTTCTATTTGTGAGATTGCAGATCAATTTACAGACAACTTAGTAGCAGAGTGCAAAGATCTTTTTTTGCTTATTCCATTAGGCAGAAATTAAAAACCACTGAGACATCCCTGACAGATCCTGATCATGGAGATTCCCAAACAAAGGATGTGGGAGGCAGTTTCTTCCTGTGAGTCCCAAATCCCTGATATTTATCAAAGCTGCACCTTCAAAATTCCCTCCACTCCCGCCACCATTACCTCCTGTTACTGTTAATCACACTATCATCAGTTAAAAAAAAGAAGAAAAAGGACAGAAAACCAGAGAAAGAGTCCAGGGAAGTTAATCTATATAAAGGTCCTAAACAAACCAAATACAGTTAATACTATGTCTTATTAAACCGAACCCTCCGTTACTGGGATGATAAAAAGTGATAGGATCTATAAGACTGAATCCATTTTACACACCACCATTCAAGCTAATCCTCCCTGTGGTTCAGGGAACAAAGAGTTCTGCAATAGGGAAAACAGGGGTCCTGCTTTTTATTCCCTAACTTTCCTGTTCTTGCTGGTCAAAGCAAAAGCTGTTAATCTAATACCCTGCACTGTATTCAGAGCCCCAGTATCATAAAGCAATTGGTGGTCTATCCAAATAGCTATTAAAAAACAAAACTCTCCCTAGCTTTAGAATCTTGTTGTTTAGACAGAGTAACCACAGAGAAAGTATCAGCAAAATGTAATAACTGGGCTGACAGGGCTTCTATTTTGGACCTCTGGCTTAGTCTTGAATTTAACTAAAGCTTTTTGAGGAGTTTTAATACTTTAAAATGTGAATTTTTTCTCTCCTATCAAGCTATCCCAAGTAGTTCCATTTTAACTTGGTGGGCATGAAACCATTTCCAAAAGATTTACAATAAATCCTTCTACTAAAGCAAGGTCAAAAATTTTCCCCTGATATTCAATGTTAATTGATATGTACAAAAGAGCACAGTGAGAATAGTTATGTTTTTTTATAAAGAAAAATATCAGGGCTGTTCTGAATAAACTTTTCAGACACTATTATCTAAGGCTTTCTAAAAGTGTTTTTCAAATTCTTTAATGGCAATCCTATAATATTCACCACTCAGCTACCTGGCTCTACAGGTTAAATGTAATAAACACAAATTAACCTTTTTGGTAAATGAGCAAGTACTGTGATGTGCTATGGTACAGAAGCAGAGGGAGAAGACATGAATGAATGTGATATATATATAGAGAGAGAGAGACGCAGGGTACTGACCCCAAGAGACAACCAACAATGTAGCACCTTCTTTCCCATCAATTCATTAGGGATTATTTATCATCAAGTTGCTTTTACAGCAGCTATGTATAAAGTTTGAGGTGTTGACAGGTCAAGAACAAATGAAAGAGAAGGGGGAGGGGAGAGAAAAAAGGAATTATATAATATTCATTACTTAGTGAAAGAAAGTTTAGAAAACCCAGTTTTAGACAGCTTAGTGAAAGACCATTCTGTCCAAGGGGGTAAAAAAAAAAAAAAAATAGAGTTTAGTTATTAGATAAGTTAAAAAAATTTTAAGAAAACCAGATTGGAGCCAGATCAGACAAGAAGGATATCTAGTGGTATCCTACCATTTAAAAACAAAGCTATAATGATTTAAAATGGAATGAGGGTAGAGAAATTTTAAAGGAAAGAATAATTTCAGAATAATAAATACTACAAGAAAAAATATATCACATTCTTAACTGATTATATTGCTGGAAGGACAGATCATAATATGGGAAAGTCAGAGTAATATGTCAAGAAAGAAGAATAATAATGCCATTCCAGGGAAGATGAAAGTCCAGATTCCAAGTGGGACATGTCCAGCACCCAAGTAGATGTTCGAGAAAGATTACAGCCATATCTACAACTGGAGACCACCTCCCTACGAGTGAGAAGTGAGAATCCACAGTCATTAAGGAGGTGCATGTAAAGAGTATAGCAGAGAATAAGGGGCGGATTCCATAATTGACTAGTTTTGTTCCTTTCTTGATCACTTCCACTTACCCTCTTTGTTGTTCATTGTTCAAATATTGACTGATCAGTCAGATTCTGTGGAGCACTAGAAAATTATTGGTGAAATAGGAATCGTCTTAGTCTTCAAGGAATTTCCAGTAGAATGAGGAGGAACACAAACATAAGCAGGTCGTCACCATGGAACCCCAGGGGCACAACATGAGGTCTATCAGAAAAGGTTCTCAAGAAGGGCTTTCTGGAGGAAGCGAATGCAAACTGCGCCTTAAGGAAGGAATAAGAGTCCCAAGGAAGAACTATAAGGTTATGGAACGGATGGGAACAGGGCTGCCCAGGAAAAGGAAATAATATAATGAAGCATCAAAGTAGAAGATATCAAGTGTTTATTAGGGGAGGACGGGGGCATAGAGCAGGGAGAATTACAAGCACTGTAATATTGAACTTTGAGTCAGGAAGTGGAAGCATATAATCATGGAGAGTTTCATATGTTTGGTTAAGGAACATAAGCTGTATCCGCTAGGATAAATAGATCACTCGCGCCAAGATACAGGATCAATTAGAGAGGGCTAATAAGGGCAAGGAAATTAGCTAAAACATGGAAGCCAAACTAAAGTGATAGTCATGGTAATGAAGACTGAGAACAACAATGTATCTAGAAAGGCCAGTTCGCAAACAAAGACTCCAAAGGATTGTGAGGGATACTTCAAGAAACAAGCCAACGTAAACAAGGTGGAGACTCCTAAATACCACTACGAGTAGGAAAATAAAATAACCAAGGTCTCAACAAGAGAGACCAAGAGACATTATTCAAAGAACACTTTCTGAACGAACAGGCCCTGGACAATCAAAGAGCCTTCTTTGGTACAGCAGCACTCAGAGTTGCAGAGTGCGTAATAAGCTTTTAAAACTAACAAGAGATAGGGGCGCCTGGGTGGCTTAGTTGGTTAAGCGTCCGGCTTTCGCTTAGGTCATGATTTCGCGGTTCGTGGGTTCAAGCCCCACGTCGGCTCTGTGCTGACTGCCAGCTCGGAGCCTGGAGCCTGTTTCAGTCCGTGACTCCCTCTCTCTCTGACCCTCTCCTGCTCACGCTGTCTCTCTCTCTCTCTCTCTCCTAGAAATAAATAAAAATATATAAAAAAAAAAAACTAACAAGAGATAGAAAGCTAACTAAAATGATGAAATGGAAGAACTCTCCTAGAAAAATTTTCCAGGAAGATTTAACAGCTAAAGAACTGTTCAAAACAGATATAAGCAAAATAACTGAATAAGAATTTAGAACAATGTCATAAAATTAATTGTTGGGCTTGAAAAAGGCATAGAAGATATCAGAGAAACTATTGCTACAAAGACTATGGAGCTTAAAAGTATTTGTGATGAATTAAAAAATGCTATAAATGAGATGCAAAATAAAATGGAGGCGTCCAATGCACGGATTGAAGAAGCAGAAAGAAGAATAAGTGATTTAAAAGACACAATTAAAGAAAAAGAGTAAGCATAGAAAAAGAGAGATAAACTGATCCAGGAACACTAAAGGAGAGTTTTAGAGCTTAGTTATATAATCAAATTTAATAATATCCTTATCATAGGATTTCCAGAAGAGGAAGAGAGAGGGAAAGGCGCTGAAGGAGTCCTTGAACAAATTATAGCAGAGAACTTCCCCAATCTAGAGAAGGAAAAAGATGTTAAAATCCAAGAGGCACAGAGAACTCCTCTCAGATGTAACTTGAATCGATCTTCTGCATGACATATCATAGTGAAACTGGCAAAATATAAGGACAAAGAGAGAATTCTGAAAGCAGCTAGGGATAAAAGGACCCTAACATACAAAGGGAAACCTATCAGAGTGGTTACAGACCTATCTAATGAAATATGGCAGGCCAGTAAGGAATGGCAGGAAATCTTCAATGTGATGAACAGAAAAAATATGCAGCCAAGAATCCTCTATCCAGCAAGCCTGTCATTCAGAAGAGAAGGAAAGATAAAAGTCTTTCCAAATAAACAAAAATTGAAAGTATTCGTCACCACTAAACCAGCATTACGAGAAATCCTGAGGGAGACTCCTTGAGGAAAATGTTGCAAGGAACGCAAGATACCAGAGACACAACCACAAGCATGAATCCTACAAAGGACACGATGACTCGTATTTTTTGATAATAATGCTGAATGTAAATAGACTAAAGGCCCCAATCAAAAGACATAGGGTAGCAGAATGGATAAAAAACAAAATCCATCTATTTGATGTCTATAAGAAAGTCATTTTAGGCCTGAAGACACCTTCAGATTAAAAGTAAGGGGAGGGAGAAATATATATCATGCTACTGGAAGTCAAATGAAAGCTGGAGTAGCTATACTTATATCAGACAAACTGGACTTTAAAGTAAAGACAGTAACAGGGGATGAAGAAAGGCATTATATAATAATTACAAGGTATATCCATCAGGAAGTGCTAACAATTATCAATATCTATGCACCAAATATGGTAGCACCTAAACATATACAACAATTAATCACAAACAGAAACAATCTTATGGATAAAAATGTGCTAATAGCAGGGGACTTTAATACTCCACTTACAGCAATGGATAGATCAACTAGACAGAAAATCACTAAAGAAACAATGGACTTGAATGACATATTGGACTAGATGGATCTGACAGATCTATTTAGAACTCTACATCCTGAGGCCATGGAATTCACTTTCTTCTCAAGTGCGCATGGCACATTCTCCAAGATAGATCACATACTGGGACATAAAGCAGCCTGCAATAAATATAAAAGAATTGAGATCATACCATGCACACTGTCTGATCACAATGCTTCAAAACTTGAAATCAATTACAGGAAGAAGTCTGGAAAACCTCCAAAAATATGGAGGTTAAAAAACACCCTACTAAAGAATGAATAGGCCAATCAGGCAATTAGAGAAGAAATTAAACAATATATGGAAACAAATGAAAATGAAAATACAACAATCCAAACTCTATGGGATGCGGCGAAGGCAGCCCTAAGAGGAAAGTACATGGCACTCCAGGCCTATTTCAAGAAATTAGAAAAAGAGCAAGTGGAAAATCTAACAGCGCACCTACAGGAACTAGAGGGAGAGCAACAAGAGCATCCCAGAACCAGTAAAAGAAGAGAAATAATAAAATTCAGGGCAGAAATAAACAATATAGAAACCAAAGAAACAGTTGAACAGATCAATGAAACCAAGAGTTGGTTTTTTGAAAAAATAAACAAAATTAACAAACCTCTAGCCAGGCTTCTCAAAAAGAAAAGAGATAGCACTCAAATAGACAACATCATGAATGAAAATGGGCTTATTACAACCAATCTCTCAGAAATACAAGCAATTATCAGGGAATACTATTAAAAATTATATGCCAATAAATTGGACAACTTAGAAGAAATGGACGAATTCCTAAACACACACACACTACCAAAATTCACACGGGAAGAGATAGAAAACATGAACAGACCCATAACTAGTGAAGAAATTAAATCAGTTATCAAATATCTCCCAACAAATAAGAGCCCACGGCAAGATGGCTTCCCTGGAGAAATTTCCCAGACATTTACAACAGAATTAATACCCATTCTTGTCAAGCGATTCCAAAAATTAGAAATTGAAGGAAAACTTCCAGACTCATTTTATGAAGGCAGCATCACTTTGATTCCCAAGCCAGACAGAGACCCAACAAAAAAAGAGAACTACTGGCCAATATCCTTGATGAACACAGATGCAAAAATTCCCAACAAGATACTTGCGAATCGAATTCAACAGCACATAAAAAGAATTATCCACCATGATGAAGTGGGATTCATTCCTGGGTTACAGGGCTGGTAAATATTCACAAATCAATCAATGTCATACATCACATTAACAAAAGAAAAAATAAAAACCATATGATCCTGTCAACAGATACAGAAAAAGCATTTGATAAAATACAGCATCACTTCTTGATAAAGACCCTCGAGAAAGTTGGGATAGAAAGAACTTACCTAATATCATAAAAGCCATCTATGAGAAGCCCTAAGCTAACATCATCCTAAACGGGGAAAAACTGAGAGCTTTCCCCCTGAGGTCAGGAACACGACAGGGATGTCCACTCTCACCACTGTTGTTTAACATAGTGCTGGAAGTCCTAGCATCAGCCATCAGACAACAAAAGGAAATAAAAGGCATCAGATTTGACAAAGAAGTCAAACTTTCACTTTTCACAGACGACATGATACTCTACATAGAAAACCCGACAGACTCCACCAGAAGCCCACTAGAACTGATCCATGTATTCAGCAAAGTTGCAGGGTACAAAATCAACATTCAGAAATTGCTTGCATTTTTATACACCAACAATGAAGCAACAGAAAAAGAAATCAAGAAACTGAACCCACTCACAAATGCACAAAAAAAAAAAAAAAAAAAACCATAAAATGCCTAGGAATAAATCTAACCAAAGATATAAGAGATCTGTATGATGAAAACTATAGAAGACTTATGAAAGAAATTGAAGAAGACACAAAGAAATAGAAAAACATTCCATGCTCATGGATTGGAAAAATAAATACAGTTAAAATGTCATTGCTACCCAAAGTAATCTACACATTCAATGCAATCCCAATCAAAATTGTGCCAGCATTCTTCTCAAAACTAGAAAAATCTATCCTAAAATGTGTATGGAACCACAAAAGACCCTGAATAGCCAAAGTAATATTTAAGAAGAAAACCAAAATAGGAGGCATCACCATCCTAGACTTTAGCCTCTACTACAAAGCTGTCATCCTCAAGACAGTATGGTATTGGCACAAAA
Source organism: Hyaena hyaena (assembly GCF_003009895.1). Lineage (NCBI taxonomy): Eukaryota > Metazoa > Chordata > Mammalia > Carnivora > Hyaenidae > Hyaena > Hyaena hyaena. Next base: position 6,939 of record NW_024083262.1, on the reverse strand, counting down.
ACAGACACATAGACTAAGGAATAGAATAGAGAACTCAGAATTGGACCCAAAAATGTATAGCCAACTAATTTTTGACAAAGCAGGAAAGAGTATCCAATGGAAAAAAGACAGCCTCTTTAACAGATGGTGCTGGGAGAACTGGACAGCAACATGCAGAAGAATGAAACTAGATCATTTTCTCACGCCATACACAAAAGTAAATTCAAAATCGATAAAGGACCTGAATGTGAGACAGGAAACCATCAAAACCCTAGAGGAGAACGCTGGAAACAACCTCCTTGACCTCAACCACAGCAATTTCTTACTTGACACATCCCCAAGGCAAAGGAATCAAGAGCAAACCTGAACTATCGGGATCTCATCAAGATTAAAAGCTTCTGCACAGCCAAGGAAACAACCCAGAAAATTAATAGGCAACCAATGGAATGGGAAAAGAGAGTTGCAGACGAAATATCAGATAAAGGACTAGTATCCAAAATCTATAAGGAACTCACCAAACTCCACACCTGAAAAACAAACAATCCAGCGAAGAAGTAGACATAAGACATGAACAGACACTTCTCCAAAGAGGACATCCAGATGGCCAACAGACACATGAAATGATGCTCAGCATCCCTCAGCATCAGGGAAATACAAATCAAAACCACGCTGAGATACCGCCTCATGCCAGTCAGAGTGGTTAAAATGAGCAAATCAGAGGACTCTAGGTGCTGGAGAGGATGTGGAGAAATGGGCACCCTCCTACACTGTCGGTGGGAATGTAAACTGGTACAGCCCCTCTGGAAAACAGTGTGGAGGCTCCTCAGGAAAGTAACAATAGAACTCCCCTATGACTCAGCAATAGCATTGCTGGAAGTTACCCAAGGGATACAGGAATGCTGATGCATAGGGGCACATGGACCCCAATGTTCATAGCAGCACTCTCAACAATAACCAAAACATGGAAAGAGCCTAAGTGTCCACCAATGGATGAATGGATCAAGAAGATGTGGTTTATCTATACAATGGATACTACATGGCAATGAGAAAGAATGAAATCTGGCCATGTGTAGCAACATGGATGGACCTTGAGGGTGTTCTGCTGAGCGAAATAAGTCAGGCAGAGAAGGACAGATACCATATGTTTGCACGTATAGGAGGATTAGGAGGAACTTAATGGAGGATCATGGGGGAGAAGAAGGGGAAAATGGTGGGGGGGGAGGCAAACCATGAGAGACTCTTGAATGCTGAGAACTGAGGACTGGGGGGGGGGGGGGGGGGGGTTGATTGGAATGGAGGAGGGCACTTGTGGGGATGAGTGCTGGGTGTTATATGGAAACCAACTTGACAATAAACTATTAAATAAATTTTAAAGATAAAGTAGAAAAAATTAAATAAAAATATTTTAATAAAAATTGGGACTAAGAAAAAATATCTGAGAGGTAAAATCCATGAATCTTACTAAAAGTTGGAGATGGAAAGTTGAAGAAGAAGTTAAGGATTGTTACAGATTTCCAAGTTTAATGTCCACATAATCAACTGACAGAATCTAGGAAAAGAAGCAGGCTATGTTGGTGTTTTATTAGGATGATGTGGGCAAAACATGCCAAGTTTAGTCTTGAATAGTTTGCCTCTCATGTAACCTGTCAGAAACCTAGTTCCACATTTTAATGCATGGATAAATTTTAGCAAGAGTCAGTACTGGGTATATAAATCACCAGTAAACAAATGATAGATAAACAAAGAATTCAAGAGATAGGATTTCAGAAAGAATTAAATTTTCTACTTTACATGTGATATCTGCATTATTTCTTTTTATTCATGATCCTGGTTGTTTTTAGAAAATTTGGGGAGAGAAAAATATCATATTTATTTTCATTTTGGGGGAATAACAGAAGAATAAATGAAATTCTACAAAGTATGTCATATGAGAAGTGTTAAGACAAAAACAGAACACCAAAATTTATGGGGTGTCTAGAAAAAGAACAGACTAGAAAGAGCCAAAGGAGCAACTGTTAGAGAACAGGAAGTGGTTTTTAACTTTATTTGTCCATATCAAGATGATCAATGATACTCTTCTTGCCTCCACATTGATACATTTTTAAATGCAAGTCCATATACTATGTGCTGTAATGCTTAGATATAAGGTACCCTAGGAAAAGCGAGTGGAATGATGGTAGAGGTTTATCTGTGCTAAGCTGATTCCCATGGCATTTCTCCATGATGAATCTAGTAGCAATTCTCTGTTAGCACAGATTCTGCGATTTTTGCTGCTTTCTCTAACGAACTCAACATCTTTCTCAGGCATTACAGTCATCATGCAAAATGTGTAGATGGCTCTTTCACTGCTAAGTGTAAGTTATTAAATATTTACTAAGTGCTGATCCAGTCTAACCATGGCACAATCTGACTCTACAGAAAATTAGTCTAAGGAAGATGTGAATGCCATCGGCTAGGTGAGCTCTGGAAATGTATTACAAGGTCACAGAGCTTTTTTTTTTTTTACTGGCAGTAATTTGCAGACAAAAAAAATTCTTATTTTCATCAGTATTTATTTAGACATTTCGAACATAAATATTAGGAGGCAAGGGAATGAATAGTTTGTTAGAATTTATGATGACTTCCAGTATGTGGATTCCTAACTATGTTAGAAAATCTTTTACCAAATTCTAAGTTCATACCTCATTCATCTTTGTTACCCACACTTAGTGTCTGACACAGTGTTTTGGAAATAATAGACACTCAATGAAATGTACTATGCTGAAGCTGTTGTATTATTTTCAGGCACAATATTTCTCCTATTTTATGGCTTAGAAGATACAGGTTGCAAGCTTTATAATTTTTTCACTATTTTTATGGTGTTTTTATCCCTCAAGTCAGCTGTTACACTAATTCAAATATTGATCTTCCCTGATTTACTAAAGTGGGGCCTCATAACCTAGGGAAACACTTACTGAAAAAGACCTGACTGAGGACCCCTCGCTGTACTCCAGGATTTTGTCAGTTATGCAGTTGAGCAGCTGTCCTCCCTGGTCTCATAAATATTTAATCTACCAATAATCTGAACCAATTTTATAAGGAAAAAGGGTAATATTCATTTTGCTTCCTCCCAATCTCTGTGAAAACTTTTCCTTCTTTCTGTATTGTTTTCCTTGTTCACCACCACCCTTCCTCATCCAGAGGTCAGTCTTTGTACCCTATCAAATTTTCTAATCCTGACTCTTTGACATTGTATTCTTTATAAAGAATTCATAAATATTTTTAAGTGATAGTAATTCTTAAGATAATTTGCATTCAGTGGACATTTTAGGGTGGAGGTAATGTACTACTTCTGCTTTTCTGCTCTGCTATTTCCTGATAGAATGAAAAAGAACACAGAGGACAGTAAAGAGAGAGTGTTAACTCTTGGGAGCCGAGTGGAGATGTGAGAATGGAGAGTGACAGGTGAGATTTTCAGAGAGGATTAAGAAGAAAAACCAAGTGCAACTGAAAATGAGCCCATACACCATCTTTCCTGTATGTGCCTTAAGTGTGCTTGCTACTTTATCTTTAAACAATATTTTGTAATTTTCAACGTTTCTTAATGTACACTTTCTCTTTCTGCTTATAAAACTCTGATATTGCATAAAATAAAATAATGCAGTCCTGGGGCCCCTGGGTGGCTCAGTTGGCTAAGCGATTGATTCTTAATTTCATCTCCGGTCATGATCTAAAAGACAAGAGATTGAGCCCCTTGTTGGGCTCTGCTCTGAGTGTAGAACCTGCTTGGGATGCTCTCTCTCTCCCCCTCTCTCTGACCCTTGCATATGCTCTCTCCTTCTCTCAAAATAAACTTTAAAAAAAAAGAATAATGCAGTCCTGATCTAATTAACTGCTAATATGTTATATATATATATATATATATATATATATACATTTTTTTCCTAATGAAGTTCCTTTAGATATAAAAATCATATTGCTTGGTTTAAGGAATTAAAAATCTTTTCTGGGCTTAAGTTCCAGCTCTAAAATAAAAGGATACACCTAGGTCCAACCTGGTGCATGACTGGCAGTCATGGACTATGCTGCAAATGACTTTTTTGTTAAAGACATAAAAGCTGTAAAATTTTGAGACATTTTCAGGATGGCACTTAGGAAAATGTTAACATTCTTTTGTTTTTAGTGTACAGATCTTTGTTTGCCTCAGGAATAGAAGAGTGGAAAGAAAGAGAGCACAAAGCAAATAACCTTATTTGGAATCACTTCTGCATTGCAATGAAAGTCTTCCTTTTCAAACTGGCATAGACTTATTTTAATCGAAGAAACCTCTATTGATGTTTATTGAAATAGAACAGCTAAAACTAATATGTTTCTTATGAGATAATGCAAGACACACTTGGGAGTATGTGGAGGAAGTTTTCTGAATTTGGAAACAAGTGTTAGCTGTTATGTAGTGAAACAAATCTAAAACTGTAAATTCTGATTCCTGTTTCAGAATCCTCTACTGTAGGTCATATCACAACCCTGGTACAATGTTTCTTTCTAAAAGCTGGCCAAAAATAGATGTAAAAATTTAACTGAAACATATAGTCCTTTATAGATGTTATTTTTCCAAGTAATGTTTAGGAGTACCTGAGTTAGTTATGGCCAAGAACTAAAATACAACTTGGAAAAAAATTTGTATTTTTATGTTTTATAAGTAGTAACCCAAAAATGATGACTTAAATTACAGTGGCAGCCACATAAGCAGTCATTCCTAGAGCCAGAAAACTTTTATTCTTTTTTACCCTAGGGGAATTTAGTAGAAATATACTACTTCAGAAGCAAAGGACACCGTTCAAAGAAACACCCTTAAAATTAAGGTCATGTCTTCTCCAAATAGTTATCTCTGAAAAGCATGTTTGGTGTAGAAGAGTAAGAGGGTGATAGTTAATGGATAATTTTTTATGGTACTTTGGAATCTAAAGGGCATAGTGACAAACTCCTCCAGACAACAGTTGCTGTTGGTTATAGGTATGCATCACAGCAATAGTACTAATAATGCCTACATGAACAATAATACCCACTGTGCTTCCTTTTTTTAAAAAATTTTAATATGTATTACTTTTCAGAGAGACAGAGACAGAGAGCAAGCAGGGAAAGGGCAGAGAGAGAGAGAGAGAGAGAGAGAGAGAGAGAGAGAGAATCTGAAGCAGGCCCCAGGCTCTGAGCTGTCGGCAGAGAGCCCAATTCAGAACTTGAACTCATGAACTGTGAGATCATGACCTCAGCCAAAGTCAGACACTTAACTGACTAAGCTACTCAGGCGCCCCTGTGCTTCCTTCTTATACAAAAAATAATGATATAGAACATACTATAAAAATTCAAATATGCTAACTGTCCACTTGCTGGATTTCTTACAGATTGTTTCAGGTTGTATTTTCTAAATGCATGGCAATTCCAATAGAAAAGGAGAGAGAGTGAAGGGGGGTGGTGAGAGGGTGGAAGGGCAAGTCAACCTTGTAAAATTTCATCAATACTTTGATCCGGTATCATAAAAATCAAATAGGCAGAACTGAATTATTATGAAGAAATCAGATAGCATTTAGAAGGCATTTCTCTTTATATTTACTATGGGCAAAAAAAACATTCAGTCATACAGACAGCTGGGCTGTGAGGACCATGGAAATTGTTACCAGTTCATAGAGCCCCAGAAATAAAAAATAAAGAAATAAAAACAAGCATGACATAGAGAGAAAGCGCTGTAATCTCTGGAAGAGGAAAATGGGCCCTATGATAACTGGCAAGAGATAAAATTGTCATTGTAGGGAATCAAGCAGTCATTCATCCTTTTAATAAATATGTATTAAACACTTCCTGCATGCCAGACACTATCCTAATGTTAGGAATACATAAGTGAACCGGGGCGCCTGGGTGGCTTAGTCGGTTTGGCGTCCGACTTTCGCTTAGGTCATGATCTCGCGGTTCGTGGGTTCGAGCCCCGCGTCGGGCTCTGTGCTGACTGCCAGCTCAGAGCCTGGAGCCTGTTTCAGTCTGTGACTCCTTCTCTCTCTGACCCTCCCCTGCTCACGCTGTCTCTCTCTCTCTCCTAGAAATAGATAAAACATTAAAAAAAAAATTAAAAAAAAAAAAAGAAGTGAACCATACAATATCATTGTTCTCAGAAACTTAATCCAATGAGGAGAGCCCAATGGAAAGCAGATCAATAAATAAATACATAACATATTGTTAGTCATTTTATGTGTTATGGGAAAAAAAGTAGATTAAGGAGTTGGAGAGTAAAGTATATTCTAAGTGAAATGATTAAAAAGGTGTCATTCAGGAAATGATATTGGAGGGGCACCTCGGTGTCTCAGCTGGTTAAGCCTGATTCCTGATCTCAGAATAGGTCATGATTTCATGGTTTGTGAGATGGAGCCCTGTGTCAGGCTCCACCCTGAGCATTGAGACTGCTTAAGATTCTCTCTCTGCCTCTCTAAACAAACAAACAAGCAAACTTTAAAAAAGGGAAATGATACTGTACACAGACCTGAATGAAATGAAGAAGGGATCTACATAAAGGTGCAAGGGAAGAGCATTTCAAAAAGAGGGAAAACCAAATCTATACTCCTAAGATGACAAGGAGTGTGGTAGGAGACAGCATCAAAGATGTAGACTGGGACAGATAATGGAGAAATCTGTCATTTATTCTAAGTGTGATGGAAATCCACTGGAGAGTTGTGAGCAGAGGAAAACATGACTTTATCATGAGACTGATGGTTTTCTGACTGGAGAGTGCATTTTTATTTTTTTATTTTTATTTTTTTTCTCAAAGTCCAATCACTCTACAAACCCAGCAGTCTTTTTTTTTTTTTTTTACAAATAGTTTATTGTCAAATTATTTTCCACATAACACTCAGTGCTCATCCCCACAAGTGTCCTCCGCCATGCCCATCTCCCCTCCCCCCACATCCATCAGTCCTCAGTTTTTGTCAGCATTCA